>NC_061115.1:80173459-80407476 GCF_002878395.1 Capsicum annuum | reverse complement strand
GGACTATCGATATCAAATCCACACAAACTAGTAATCACTATATAAATCAGTCTCAGGCTCACTCCTACGGGGGCACGTAGCTCTAGGAAAGTAAGGTCACTTTATACCTGCCACTCGGTGCTAAAGATTTCTCCCGTACTTAGCTCAGAACATTTCAAAGACAATCCACAACAAAATAATTTTAGTAATATATAAATATAAATCGGGAGCCATCATGCTTCCCATCTTACAAAATTAAATACGTTGTGGATTTCTTTCATACTCGAGTTCAAAACAACTCCATTAAGACCAAAAGGTCAAATAATTCAAAATATCTCAAATATTCAACATCAACATGCTTATAACACACACTTTCTCAAAAAAAAAAACAAAATTTTCAATGGGGATTCACGATCCAAATATCAAAATCATGAATAAATATCGTTCAAGATTCATGCTTTATATCACCACACATGTAAATACATCTTTCAAAATTAGAAACAATAAGATTTCATAATAATCATCATAAGATATGGGTTCATGCTTCAAATTCATAAAAATCATGCCTTTGTAAAGAAAATTACTTTTGGGCACAAGAACGAAAGAGAGTTCTTGTTGAAAAATCCCACATACCTTGAATGATGAACTTTAGATCGATACTCATTTTTGAGATGTTAATCATTCCTTCGAATGATGGTTCTTGGAATTCTTGAACTAGGAACTTGGAATCTTGAATAATTTTGCAGAATTAATGGTGAACTTTGAAGGTTCTTGAAGTTGGATGTAGGAGTTTAGGGTTTTCTTTTTGAGGCAGTTTGATGAAATGTAATATATAATGCTTCTAATAGACTTTAATATAGGGTTTGGACGGATTTTGGGTGAGGGGGAATGACCAAAACGCCCCTAAAAATAAAAAAAAATCTCGAATCCGTTCTTTGGTGGACAGTTTTGATAGTCCGAAGTAGATCAATCATAACATTTTACTCCGATATTCAAATTGGATGAAACCAATTTCATTAGAAAGAGGACTCTCATATATTTCTATTTATATATAGTATCTCACCTAGATCATTGTGTATGAGGAGTTATGATCATTTGAAGTTGACCCAAAAATTCACTTTTGTTAGGCTAAAGTAAATCGACCATAACTTTTTGCTCCAATAGACAAATTGGATGAAACTAATTTCATTGAAAAGAGGACTCAAAGAGATTTCCATTGATATATAGTAGATCACCAAGATAATTATCTACAAGGAGTTATAATCGTTTAAAGTTGGAGAAAAAAATATGCCAGGCCTCAGTACTTTTTTCTGCACATTTTACTATTCACTACTATTCTCGATTCGATAGAAATGTTCATAACTCGTCGCTCGGGTCTTCGTTTTTGATGATCCACATATAGTTGGAAAGATTATTTGATACTCTACGCAATGTTGGGTCATAATCTAAGACATTTCATATGGAAAATTTATAATTCATTCTAGAAGATATAACCCAACACGTTTACGCACAAAATTTCAACGAAAAATTTCCCGGGGTATTACATTATCCCCCCTTGGAAACATTTATCCTCGAATGACGCTAGACATGACAAGATTAGATAGGGAATAGAGCATACAGCTGAAACATTCGTTAGACTCATCACCACATCATTTCTCACTCCGAATGCAACATAGAATGCATAAATTCAAGAAACTACAGCTGAACACATAATAAAAGACAGCTGAACTACTACAACTTTTATCAAAAGTGAATGATTTAGGAAAGAACGGTACCTTCGGCTTGTCGGAGTTCGCGAAAAATAGGAGCGGGTACTTGGATCGCATATCCGCCTTAGCTTCCCAAGTTTCACCCTCAACACATTGGTTTCGCCACAACACCTTCGCCAAGGGAACTTCTTTGTTCCTTAGTCTTCGGACACTGAAATCAAGAATCTCAACAAGAATCTTATCAAAAGAAAGATTTTCTTGAATGTCATCACTCAAAGAGGAATCCACTAACACAACATCTCTAATATGCTTTCTAAGCATGGAGACATAGAATATTGGATGAATAGAGGACAACTCGGAAGGCAACTCGACTTTATAAGCTACCTTACCAACACGGTTAAGAGTTTTTTAAGGACCTACATTACGGGGACTAAGCTTCCCCTTCTTTCCGAATCTCTTCACCCCCCTCATGGGTGAAATTCTCTGATACACTAGGTCATCAACTTCAAACTCAAGGTCTCTTCTTCTGACATCCGCATATGACTTATGAAGACTCTACATAGATTTCAACCTTTTTGTAATCAACTTAACTTTTTTCATAGCCTCAAATACCGAATCAGGATCACTCATACCCGCTTCACCTACCTCAAACCAACCTATGGGTGATCTACACTTCCTCCTTTATAAGGCTTCAAACGGAGCAATGCCAATACTAGAATGGAAACTGTTATTGTAAGCAAACTCTATCAATGGTAAGGGATCATCCTAACTTCCCTTAAAGCTCTCATATATCCTCTAAGGTCTGGATGGTCCGCTTAGCCTGACCATCAGTCGACGCATGAAAAGCAGAACTCAAAAGCACTTGGGTACCAAGACACTTCTAAAAAGCTTTCCAAAATTACGAAGCGAACTGAGTACCCCTATCCGTAATGATAGACAGGTGAACTCTATGCAATCTAACTAGCTCTTGGATATACAATCTAGCTTAATCCTCAGCAGTATATGAAGTATGAACAGGCAAGAAATGAGCAGAATTAGTCAACCTAACAACCACAACCATAATGGAATCATGATGGCATCCGGAAGGAGGTAAACCAATCACGAAGTCCATATTTATCTCTTTCCACTTCCAGGTGGGAATACTAAACTCTTGCATCATACGACCAGGCCTTTGGTGTTCAACCTTAACCTGTTGACATGTTGCACACTTATCTACAACCGTTGCTATATCTTTCTTTATTGCACTCCACCAATAGATTTCCTGCAAGTCTCGGTACATCTTGGTGGCACGAGGATGAATAGAATATCGCGCCCCGTGCACTTCAGCCATAATCCTATGTCTCAGATCATCAACATTCGGGACACATAATCTACCCCACAATCTCAACACACCATCTCCCCCTTGGGAGAAAACCTCTACTTTTTGGTCCTTGAATGACTCCTTCAGTCTGACCAAACTGGCATCTAAGTATTGTTTTTCCTTCACTTCTAAAACCAAGGAGGATTCGGAACTACTCTGAACCCCTATACTACCTTTTGCAGAGTCAAACAACCTAATCCCCAATCTAGCCAAACGATGTACATCATGAGCCAACTCTTTCTTACCTTCTACCACATACAAAACACTACCCATGGACACTCTAATTAGCGCATCCGCCACAATATTGGCCTTGTCCGAATAGTACAACACATTCATATCATAGTCCTTTAACAATTCTAACCATCATCTCTGCCTAAGATTCAATTCTCTTTTTGGGTAAACACATACTGATGACTCTTATGATCAGTCAAAACATCAACATGGACACCATACAAATAGTGTTTCCAAATTTTCAAAGAAAATACAACAGTAGCCAACTCAAGGTCATGGGTGGGGTAATTTTTCTCATGGGGTTTCAACTGTCTAGAAGCATAAGCTATCACCTTACCCTTTTGCATCAATACGCAACCCAACCCAACTCTCGAAGCATCAAAGTACACCATAAAACCATCAACACCAATAGGAAAAGTCAAAATAGAGGATGAAGTGAGTCGAGTCTTCAACTCCTGAAAACTCTTCTCACAAGATTTGGACTATAAGAACTTCACTTTTTTTTGGGTCAACCGAGTCATAGGATACACTATAGAGGAGAAACCCTCAACAAAACGGTGGTAATAGCCAGCTAAACCCAAGAAACTTTGGATATCAGTCAGAGAAATAGGTTTAAGCCAATTTCTAACATCTTCGATCTTTTGGGGATTAACTCTAATACCCTCAAAAGAAATGGTATGACCCAGAAAAGCAACTGACCTTAGCCAAAACTCACACTTACTGAACTTGGCAAACAACTTGTGATCTCTAATAGTCTGGAAGACAGTTCAGAGATGATCAGAATATTTATACTCACTACGAGAGTACACCAGTATATCATCGATAAACACTATGATAAACATATCCAGATATGACTTGAACACTTGATTCATGAGGTCTATGAAAGTTGTTGGGGTATTAGTTAACCCCAAAAGACATAACAAAAAACACAAAATAGCCATAATGAGTTTAGAAAGTTGTTTTTGAGATGTCACACTCCCAAACTTTGAGTTGATGATAGAAGGAATGAAGGTCTATCTTTGAGAAATAACTTGAACCTTACAATTGGTCAAATAAATCATCTATTCACGGAAGAAGGTACTTATTCATAGATGATAATGAATAAACAAAGGGTTCAAGTTCCAATGTCGACTAATGATTGTCGTAATGGCCTGAGGTTAAATTCCCTTGCCTAATAAACTAGCTTGAGGTTAAAGTCCCTTGCATAATGAAATCACTTGCAATTAAATTCCCCTGCATAAAAAATCTATTTAGATTTAAGTGCCTCACAAAATAAAATAGCTTGGGTAAGAGTCCCTTCTCTTATACCATATAAAGATAGAGTCCCTTACCTAATGTATGGGAATGTGGTTAGAGTCCCTTGTCTAAATGAAGGTATATATGTGGTTAGAGTCCCTTTTTAGATAAATGTGTATATAGTTAGAGTCCCTTCCTTAATGAGTGTATATATGGTTAAATTCCTCTGTCTAAGTCATATATGGATGTGGTTGATGTCCCTTACCAAATATAAATTGTTAAATCTAAGTCTGGAAGGTCATAATCCACAACTTTATGTCTCATGATTGAGTTCTTTGAGAATATTATTATGACTTGTTTACTTGCTTGGCATGTGATATAGCTATATGTATGAATAATGTAATGAATATGGTTGAACAAGATATATTGACTTATTATTAATTGATGATGTAATTTTATCATTATCCTTGAGTTACATGCTAGCGCTTAAACCGCTAACCATCTCCAGATGCTATGTCCCCACGCAACATAGGGGTCAGAGCATTATCTTTTCTTTCAGTGCAGTGATTAGGTTATCATAGTGGCTCATGCATTGACTTTGGAGTTGTAAGCTTCCATATTTTGGAAGACATTTCATCTTGGTCTCCTATCTTTTTACTCAGTCATATTTTGACTTTGTTTGGCTATTGTCGGGGGCTTGAATCAACATATACATTTCTAAACATTTGTTTGTATAGAGGTTTTGTGGATGAGTATGGATTTGGGTATATTCTTAGTTTGATTAATCTAATTAAGTGTTTAGACATGTCTAAGTTATTACTTATAGTACATTTTATGTTATCTTATTACATGGTCGGGATTCACCCAACCATTGTGATTGATATGATGATTTATTTTGGTTATCGGGGTGACCTCTGATTTATGTGGGCTTCAAGTGTCAATACAATATGGACCAGTTTTGTTTCATATCATTATTTGCTTTGCCTATGTTTTCTAGTGCATCTGGTAAAGATACCGATGAGTTCCATTGCTTGTGAGCATAGCCTCCATAACTTAGCA
The DNA here is from genome assembly GCF_002878395.1 of Capsicum annuum. Classification (NCBI taxonomy): domain Eukaryota; kingdom Viridiplantae; phylum Streptophyta; class Magnoliopsida; order Solanales; family Solanaceae; genus Capsicum; species Capsicum annuum. The sequence goes on along the minus strand of NC_061115.1, from coordinate 80,401,902 downwards.
CTAGTTAACACTTGTGGTATAGATTACACCATATTTCATTTGGATTTTTATAGACGAAATTGGTGGAGGGGTTATATGGATTTTAGACCAACTAAAACTTCTCTCTTGACATGGGCTCACTTCTCCAGGATGTTCTTGGATAAGTACATGACTAGCATTCTTAGATATTACCTTAGGGATCAATTCTCTAGATAGATCAGTGTTCCATAACAATTGCAGAGTATGAAACTCATTTTCATAAGTTGTCTAAGCATACTACTCCTACTCCTGATACAGAGTATGAGAGGGTTTGTTGCTTTATTAAAGATTTGAGGCTTTCTATTAATTTTTCTATTTAGAGTTTCATTATTGTGGGTAGGTATTTTGCTGAGGTGTTAGTGAGGGTCATTAGGTTTGTCATAAGAGGCCTAGATTTTAGGACAGGTTCAGTAGGAACAATCATATTTCCCGACATAGAGATAGTAGTTCTAAGAGTAGGTATCCTCCGCGTCCATCCTATAAGACTTAGAGTCAGCCTAGTCGACCTATTTAGCTAGCACTTTAGATTACTGATGAAGGTTAGTATATTGATAGTGATCTCCCTAGTAAGGGAAGTTGTCATTCTTTGAAAGGTTCATCATCAACTTTGCTAGATATGGTGGTTATTTTGAGTAAGCTGGATTTGTTGGCTCTAGTTCAGCTCAAGTATCTTGTTATTGTTCTGAAGCTCCTGGCCACTATTCGTGAGATTTCCCTTTTCATGGGTTTATTTGTAATTTAGGTCATGGAGCTTCCCCTGTTAGAGAAATTCATCCCTTTGCTAGATTTTATTCTCATAAGTGTGGTTTCGAGGGTACTAAAAAAGGTCCTCAGGTAGGCAAAACAAGTGGTCAGTCTGGCAACATTTGTGTTACGAGGATCGATGACTTAATTTAGTTGATTGTACATGAGGATCATATCTGTAGATGTTACATTTATCCTGACACAACTAAAATGTCTCAAGATTTAAGATAACATAATTTGTGGAGTGGTATAAAAATAGATGTGGAAGAAATTTGTTGCTTGTTGCTTATGTTGTTTGCAGGTAAAAGCTAAGGATCAACGTCTAGATAGTTTTACTCTGAGGTTACCCATTCTCGAGTATAAATAGGAATGGATTACTATTGATTTTGTTAGTGGTTTTCTTTGCACATCCGTTGGTTCCAATAGTATTTGGGATATTATGGATTGTTTGACCAAGTTAGAATATTTCCTTTCTATTCAGTTATCATTCGTTGCTGAGAAGTTAGCCTATATCTATATTAGAAAGGTAGTCCATTTGCATGGTGTGCCCATTTCTATTATTTTAGAACTTGGTTCTATGTCCACATTAAGATTTTGGATAGCTTTTCATAAGGAGTTGAGTACTTAATTGGATCTTAGTACAACTTTTCATTTGTAGATCGATGGTTAGTCCAAGCGGACTCTTTATGTACTCGAGAATATGCTTTGAACCTGTGTTTTGAATTTTGGACATCAGTGGGAGCAACACTTAGCCTTGGAAGAGTTCACATATAATAATAACTATCATTTGAGTATTGAGATGATGCCTTTTGAGGATTTATATTCTACGAGATGCATGGTTTGAGTCTTCTAATGTTAGTCCTCATGGTACTAATTTACTTCAGGAGTCATTGGATAGACTCATGGTGATTTAAGATATGTTGAGAATGTCTTAGAGTATGCCAAAGTCCTAGACATATCTAACGGCTAGTGCCTCCAAATTCAGAGTTAATCATCATGTATTCCTCTTGTATCTCCCATGAATGGTATTATAATTTTCGAAGGGAAGGGAAAGCTCAGTGCTAGATACATTAGTCCTTTTAAGATTCTTCATGCAGTTGGTGAGGGGGCTAATGAGTTTTCTTTATCTCCAGATTTGTCTTTGTTCTCATAGTTTTCCATGATTCCATGTTGTGGAAATACAATCCTTATCCTCTACAAAGGTCAACTGATCTCCAAATTGTATTGTAGGAGATGGCATTCTCCATTTGCAGGAACCACCCAGTAGAGGAGGCCACTTAAGATATTAAGAGCGATATATGGACCCAATATCCTCATCCGTTTGAGACTTTAGGTATATTCTAATACTTTACTTTTGAGTATGAAAGTTCCTTTAGTGCTGGATATTGTAATGACCATTTAACTCATTTCTGATATTTTCCCTTATTTTTGTCGTTAGAGCCTTTTCATAGATGCCCCAAGTTATTTATGACTTGTTGGGGCTAAAAGTTTAGTTACTAGGCTATTCATTTATGTTTAGAGATAATTTCCTATTTAGAAAACTTTACTATCTCCAAATGAACATTGGGCAAAAACATTACGAAAATGATCTTGTATGCAAATTTTGATAACCCAACATCTATGGATGGCCAATTTTAAGCATGGTGGACCTTGGTTTTGCGTCTCGAGGCACCAAAGATTGTTTTGATCTATTGGTTGAAAAGCAAAGAAAAAGAAATATGAGTGTGGGATCGACATTAGGATTGAAATTCTTAGGATGATAACTTATCAGAAAAGTCAAATTTCATGTGGTTATATAGTTCATTTGTGTATGCGGGATTCGTAATGATTCTCGAGCACACTATTGAAGTCCATTCCAAACTTAGGAAAATCAGGTGCCCTAAGTTTCTAGTGAACCACGATAGCAACAATATTCTCCACGATTGGGACTCACTCGTCAAAGCATAGTCCTACGATTAGTACTGATGGACATGATTGCGACTCATGTAGTAGAAGGGAGATACAACAATTGCCAACCTCAATGTTGCAATAGTGATTTTCAGTCCCTAGAGTAGGTATAAAAGGACCCCTTTTCAACAATTTTTGGCATCCTTAATAACTTCGTTTATAACTAAAGACCCTAAATAGTGTGAGAGCTTTAAATTGAACCTTGTTGGTTATTAGGAATCTATATTAACATTTATTTTCATGATTATCTTCCGATTTAAGGCAAGAATTCACCTTTTTTAGGGTGAAGTTTCTTGATATATTACTCAAAACCCCAAAAACTTAGGGCTTAATTTTAGCCCCTATTTAGCTTTGTTTTTACCCATTTTTTAGGGTAATAATTCCTCGAGCTTGTAAGGTCATTGGGTTAGTTTCAAAAACATGATTTTCATAAGTGGGACCCACATGAGGTTTTTAGTGTAATTTTTTTACCAGAAGCACAATGGTGTAATATGGGTAACGTTATTCTCGTATTGATGAGTAGAATGTATTTTTCATACCTTGTCATCTTTATGAGGCTTCTCGGAAGGGAAGAATAGTGGTTTAGTAGTTCGTTGACCTTTTTCGGTTTTGAGGTAGGCTATGTTTATCCCTTGTTAGATTGACCTCATAATATTACAATGATATTGTATTAGATTTGGGATGTGTTTTAGGTGTTGGATTGATGAAATTCAAGACTTGGCATAGTTTGACCATTTAGGATATTTTTATCCTATAGAGTTAAAAAACTTGGCTTGTTTCATTATACCTTAAGTGAATTGGGCTACATGTCTCGTGTTTAGCATTAGAATGCCTGAGATCACTCAAGTTATATAAAAATTCTTTAGAACCCAATTCTTAGGGTAGATTGGCCTTAGTGTCTTCATTAAAGATGGTTTCCTTAGTTACTAATTGGCTTAGTTGTTGTGTTTTAGAAGATCCTCTACCGTACGGCTAATTGTGGCTTGCTATACATCTAATTGTGGATTTAGATACCTTAGCCTAGATTCGGCTAGTGTTTTTAATGTAGAATGTATTTTTGGGATTTAAAAGTGAGATCTTTGACCCACCTTATATCAAGATCGATAATTAGTTCTCATGAAACCCCTATACGCTTATTAAATGCCTAAAGAATTCCATTTTAAGGCAATATTGAGGACTCGTGTCACTTGATCGTTATTGTGATGATGACATTAAAAGTAATGTTCAATGATTAATTGATTATATTGTTGGTTATCCTCTGATAAGCTATGGATTATGTTATGGTAAGTTATTAGATATGCTATGAATTTCTCTATCAATGTTCTATAAATCAATCTTGAAACTATCATTTATTTAAATGATATATCATCTTTTAAGCTAATGACGAGCCATTGAACATACTATTGGTAAGCCATTGCTCATGATATTGCTTATGATTATAATCATGCTAAGAAATTATGCAAGTAATCATGTGAGAAAATATCCCTATTGATGATATTAGTATATGTTCTATTAATTATGTTAGAAATAATACTTATTGATTATACGCGAAGTTATGCTATTAATTATGCTTGAAATCATGATCCTTCATTATATGATGACTTATATTATTGATCTTGCCACCGACTATGATGATGTGTCTACCGATTTGAGTCCAGATATTATGATTATATTATATTGATACCCGTGAAGGACAAAGGATGATTCTCTGATATACTGATATCTGATAAGGCTGAAGGATGATTATGATGATATATTGATACCACTCAAAACTGGAGAATTATTATGATGATTTATTGATACCAGACAAGGCTGGAGTATGATTGTGATAATATGTTGATATCAAACAAGTTCATAAGTTAATTATATTGATGTGCCTATTTGTACATCTATCGGTTTGAGTATGGATATGCCCTATGTTGGTCTATCATATATCTACATATTTATAGGAAGTTGGTCATGAAATTTATATTAGTGAGGCTGGATATAGAGCTAATATGGTAAAAGATTACTAATAATTGATGATTCGTAGTAATTGATGATTAGTAATAATGATTATTAGTGATAGTTGATGATTAGTAGTTAATGTTTTTTAGGTGATGAAATAATGACAAATTGATATTTGAGGATTAGTTGGAAAATGATGATTAGTTAATAAATGATGTTAGATGATGAATGATGATTATTAAATAAATAGTGATAGGCGGATATGGGGTAAATAGTTGCTAAATAATAACTAGAAGTTATATGATGACTAGTTATTAAATAAATTAGTGAATAAGAGATAGTTAGCCAGTGTGTGGTGACTAGTGAGTAACGATGATAAGGTTTTAAAATGATAGTAACACTATGGAATGTGGGTACATTGTCAAATATTTTTAAATGGCTGATTTATGATAACTTGTGGAATGATGGTCAAATAATGAGTTGGTTATTTGCAATTAGTGAATGGTTGATTTATTCTACCCTTCACTGTACTCTACAAGCATATGTGAGTCTATGATGAGTTATTTACTTTCTACACGAATTGGCATATGGCAATCTATTTTGTAGTTTGTGATTTCTTGTGTGATTCCTTGTGATGCATTATTATTATTTTAATTTATTTACTTATACAGTATGGAAATATCGGCATATGTTGATGCCTTGTGTTATATTGTTGTTCCAGTTGAATTACTTACTACGTACATTAGTATCAGAGAAGTTTCAAGTTCCTTTTGTGCCTTGGCATAGTTATGATATCTTGCATTTTATCACACTTATATCATAATTTATTCCAGTAGGCCAATGATGCCTATCGAGTACCCATTGTTCTGGTACTCATACTACACTTTTGTACCATTTTGGTATAGATCTAAGTACTGGTTTTCGTTGTTGATCATTGATCACACTGTGTTGATACTTCGAGAGATAGGGTGAGCTTTTGGAGTTTGAGTCGCCCGTTTCCCTCTTGTCTTTTATACTTAGTCTTTGGTTATCGAAATAAATGTTGCAACTATTCTAGATATTTGAGTCTTATTATTATTGAAGGCTCTTGGATTGGTTCTACCAGGTCATGGGATGGTATCTTATATTGATTATTTATCTATCTATAACCCTTGCTTATCAATAAATTGTGTTCTTGAAATTTGCCTATGTTGTGCATTTTCTACCAAATTAACACATTGCATTAGCTCCAGGATATGATTTCGCTTACCTACTTGCAGGATTTAGTAGGTGCCATTATGACTCATAAATCGAATAATGACAAAATCCCTAGATTCATGATGGGTTGAGTTTAGTATCGTTTGAGCTTGGAATTTAGCCATTCTTAAGGATAAATGGTCATTAATCATAGAGGGACGTGTTGGGGGCATTGTCATAATGGGAATCCCAAGCCTATTCGGGACCGGAGATGACCCCCCATTTCCCAACCCAACCACCAGATATTGTAATAACTCAAATGAACACTTTGGGATAGGACCAAAATCTTAACCAGCCCTACCGAGTCCAACTATCTAACACTAACCGCCCAACCGTACCAAACCATTACAAAGGCCATAAACTGGGCCATAACAAAAGAAGCTCGAAAATATAATTTAATTAATATCAAAATAAAAGATGATGGAAAAACCAACAATCCCATTGACTGGTGTCATCCCTAAAAAACTGACAGACTACTCTATTCATAAGATCCATGAAGGTTGCAGGGGCGTTAGTCAACCCGAAGGACATGACTAGAAATTTGTAGTGACCATATCGGGTTGAAAAGGCTATCTTGGGTATTCTGACTCCCTAACTTTCAACTGATGATAAACTGAATGAAGGTCTATTTTTGAAAAGCACTTGGCACCCTGAAGCTGGTCAAAAAGGTCGTCAATCCTAGGAAGAGGATATTTATTTTTAATCATGACCTTATTCAGCTGACGGTAGTCTATACACATTCCAAGAGACCCATCCTTCTTTTGAAAGAAGAGCATGGGTACACCTCATGGGGAAACACTAGGATGAGTAAAACCTTTGTCTAGGAGGTATGCAAGCTATTCCTTTAACTCCTTCAGTTCCGCGGGAGCCATTCTATATGGTGGAATAGAAATAGGACGTGTGTCTGGCAATACATCAATGCCAAAATTCATCTCCCTATCAGGAGGTATCCCTGGGAGATCATCGAGAAAGACTTTTGGGAATTCATTCACTACAGGGACTGACCGTACAGGAAGATTTCCAACTTTTGAATCTTTTACTCAGATTAGATGATGCACACAACCTTTGGAGATAAGCTTTTGGGCTCTAAGATAAGAGGTAAAGTGATCTGTAGGTTTCACAGAACTCCCTGCCCAAACAACTGGTGTCTCATTCAGGAAAGAAAAAGTGACCTTTTGGGTTCTGCAATCAAGGGTGGCATAACAAGAATGGAGCCAGTCCATCCCAAGGATGGCATCAAAGTCTATCATATCCAGTTCTATAAGGTCTACCACAGTTTCCCTACCATGAATAGACAGACACAATTTCTATATACCCTTTTAGCAATAACAGAATCACCTAAAGAAGTAGAAATAGAACAGGTTCTACAATAACTTCAGGCTTAAACCCGAAACCAACAGCCATATAAGGGGTCACATAAGATAAAGTAGACCCGAGATCAAGAAATCCATAACCATCACGAGAAAAAATTCATCACATACCGGTGACAACATCTGGTGAGGCTTCTGCCTCCTGGCGGTTAGTCAAAGAATATAACCGGTTGCGACCACTTCTGGCAGCTGAAGGGGCACCTTTTGAAAAGGAGCTGTGGAGGCGGCTTAGGAGTTATCACACCCCCCCCCCATATTTACTTTGGCAAATAGACAATCTCTTTGAAGGTGACCCACTTTGCCATTAGTATAGCAGTTTCTTCCCTCAAAACAACATTTCCCTGGATGATTCCTTCCGTAAACTCCACACCGCGGACGAGTAACTTGCTGCTGAGCCACCCTACCCTGAGATTATGTACCTAGAGCTTTGGACCCATGAGGAGTCTAAAAATTTTGAGTTTGTCTGTCTGTCGGTGGTCTGAGTGCTGGGGCACTGGCTGCTGACTGTGCATTATTCAAAAACTTCTTCTTCTTCTACCACTTATTACCCTATTTACCACTTACGGCTGACTCTAGTACTGGTCCGTAGATCTAGCTCTCTTAGCCTATCAGTCTTTCTCTCTAGATTCAATAATCTTTTTCTTCTTCTCTTCTATGTGATGCATATAAATGGTCAGTCGAGCAAAGTCTAACTTTTTATTCAACACAGCCTCCTGTCACTCAAGTACCAGCTTATCAACAAGGCCAGATGCAAACTTCCTCATCTGGGCCCTCATATTACTAGTCAACTCTGGTGCATAGCGTGCTAGTTTATTAAAGTTCAAAGTGTACTCTAGGACACTCATACTTCCCTGCTTTATTTCATAAACTCTTTCTCTTTGGCCTCCCTCAACTCCAGATGAAAGAATCGATCAAGGAAGGCTTCCACATATTCGCCCCAAACTGTGGGCTCAGCACTTTCACCTTTTTTATCTTCCCAGTCGGTATACAACTGCCTTGCAAAGTCCTTGAGCTGATAGGTTGCTAGCTCCACCCCTTCAACCTCATCTATATGTATCACCTTAAAGATCTTTTCCATCTCATCCATGAACTCCTGTGGATCTTTATCCACCTTGGTGCCAGTGAAGTTAGGTGGGTTCATCTTAATTAAATGTCCCACTCTAGTAGCCTCAGATATAACAGATGCAGACCCAATATCTTTCGATCATTAATCTTGGTTGGCTACCAACTGTGTCAGCATATGAATAGATCATCTGAATTCTGCATTTGAAATATCTCCCTGAGCAGTTGGGGGACGGTTGACATTAGTTCGTGGAGCTCGAGGTGGACTTGTTGGGACTAGAGGGACTCCCGAAGTAGGGACAAATTCTGTAGTATGAGCCCTATTATGGGTTTGCATCCCATGGGTGGGATGGACCTCATCTGCCTAAGCATTTTGATCGACGATACGACGTGGAGGCATAACTATGTTTCTGAAACACAAGTGATCATTGATTAGGGGACAGTTTAGACTCTGAAGCACAAACTAAATCACAAAGAAGGAAAAAATTTCCTAAATGCCTAGCAGCCTCCTGCTAATAAGTGTGGTGCGCTACATACCCATAAATAAGACTCTACCCGATGCGATTTCGCAGATATCCTGGGACCATGAACCGTGCTCTGATACTAAGTTTGTCATGACCCAAACCAGGGCCTGGCTGTGAGGAGCATTTCAAACCATGGAGACCTAAAAAACCCTTATCTGTATGGTAATCATGCTCCTAACTCATATGATCAAAGTAATATGGAAGAAACACAATATAACAGAAACATGGTCAAGAATCATATGAAAATAAAAATGGGGAATAGTGTCCCACAATCTAAATCAACATCTCTAAAACCGTCTGTGAAATCTCTACTACATGATTGAAATAATGTCTACCTAAAAACTAGGACAAGGTCCCTAGTAGACCCAAAACTAATATAAGATAAAAAGACTGCAGGACAAAAGACCTTCTGAAACATAGAAGGCTCACACTTGTCTCTGTAACTCTGTCTGAATGATCTACTGATTCTCTTGACCCCTAGACTGGGCCTCTGATCCTAAGAAGTTGGAGAGGAGAGGGGGTCAGCACAAAAGTACTGGCACGCAGAGATATCAAAACAAAATATTTTTACAAAGTATAGTTGAGAGCCATTATAAAGCAATTTCGTATCAAATCATTTGAAAACACATGGGTATAATGCAATAGTTTTTCTTAACAGTAATGAAATGCAACTGACCTAGGTGGAATAACCTACATAATTTACACCAACTGTCAAACCTTAGTTACCACCAAGATTAGAGTATAAGTGAGGGAGAGACACAAAAGACCACGAAGTATGGTGTCTCGACCGAAATCAAATATAGTAGCGCACAAGACCACAAAGAATGGCTCCTAACCATAATCTTAATTTGGGATAATATAATATCAGGTACGCAAGATCACAAAGCATTGTACCGATATTCCATGTCACAAAACACGTTCTTCCAGCGATGTGCCCTTGTGTCTTAAATGCCTTCTTCGTGCATCCACCTTTCTCATGTAAAATCAATGCATTCAAATTTCATCTTATTCAATCATATGTCGTATTTTGTAGGGTATCATCATACCCGACTTGCAAGTCATCAATATCACATCCACATATGCACAACCATGTAAAAACCAAGGTGCTTTATCATTTACAAGTGGTGAACAATATTTATTTCAAATTCGTGCTCTCTTTTGTTGAACACAATATAATATGGAGTATTGAAACATTACCATGGGAATTTGAAAACAATTATCATTCATATTTATCAACTTCCATGGAAAATCTCAAATCACATATGCATGGTTTCAACCATTGGAGTATATAGGCAAACAATTCCCATTACATAATGAAAATGACTTAGAAATCATAGTGAAATCAATATATTAGCATTCGATTGAAAACGTCCATTTAAAAGCATCCACGTTTATAAAAACTACACCCATGAGATTTTAGGATAACCCCATGTACCTCTATTTCTAAGGATAATAGGTGTTTCTTGAAGCTTGCGGATTAATGAATCCAAATATGTAATTATCTTTAAAAACCTATGGTCAAATCATGAACTATTTTTATTTTTATTTTGAAACCCTAAGGAGAATCTTGAGCACTTTTGATGATAGACTATGTATTTTTGGGTTCTTGGAACTAAATCTCGTGTTTTAGGGCTAAGTAAGGGTGGAAAAAGACCACTTTGTCCTCAACATGGAGTGTTTAAATCACCAGAATTCCTTACATAGGTGCCGCCCATCCCACTGCCTATCTTAACATAGGCGCCACCTAGGCTATCGCCTATGTTTTCATAGGCGCCTCCTAGGATATCGCCTATGTTCACATAGGCGCCGCCTAGGCTATCGCCTATGTTCACATAGGCGCCAGCTAGACTATCGCCTATGTTTTCCAGTGGCCATGGGCGATTGGTTAGGCAACTCTTATCACTTCGAAAGGTCATAAATTCTTGCTCGGGTGTTGGATTTTTGCCAAATTAGTATCGTTAGAAAGCTAACTCGAATAACTATCATTTGACAAGTAGTGGGATTCCTAATTTGATATACACACAGAGTTATGGTCGATGGAAGCTGACACACTTTACAACATCTACAAAAACTTACTCGATCAAAATCATTCCAATTTGACCTTAAGTTGAAGGACCTCTATGGTCTAAATTAAAACTTGAGCGGATTCACATGCTACACAATAATTCACATTCCGTATTGGCATAGGATTTTATGGCTTTGCGATTAGCAACACATCAAAATCATGGTCTATATTGTAGCCCGAATTGTGGGTGTTACAGTAACCTTAGGCATAATGATTTCTACCATTAAAATAAACTTGTCATAAGTATGAACAAAAGGTGTTTGTGGAAATATCTAAGTTGATTGTCTAGTCAATTGTTGATGATATGTTGAACTAAGGCAATGACCCAATGAGTATGAATGTTTGATAAATATTGTGATAAGAGTACTGTGAGCCAAGTAATATATGATTTATTATCCTATTGATCTAGTGTCTAATAAGAGGGTGAATTCTCTTAATATAGTATGAAGATAAACTTGAATAGTTTATCGATCTAAAGTGTGGCATGAGAATACTATTGAAATATAAAGGTCTTGTGAAGATTTTGAGGACCATAAAATGAATTGTGTGCTGAATTAAATGAAGGAATTGGGTTATTAAATGGTTGAGAAATGAAGGCTCCCATGATGACCATGCAGTCTTGTATAGAACTAAAATTGGCTAAATGACCAAAATCCCAAAATATTGCATTTAATATGTGCTGATGCATAGATAAGAGGGTAAATTCCCAAATGTCAACAAATGATTGTTGTGATGGATTAAGGGTAAATTACCTTGCCTCTAATATGGCTTTGAGGTAAAGTCCCTCACCAAATGAAAATGCAAGGTAAAGTCTATTGGTTGAAAATTGCTCATGAGTTCAAAGAACCTCACCCCTGGAAGATACTTGTGGTGAAGTCCACCTATGGATTTTGGTAAAGTCTACTTATGGATTTTTGTGAATTTCACCTATGGATTATGGTAAAGTCCACCTATGTGTGTGGTTCAAGTCCCATATTTGAATGGCCTATGTTTTTGGGTAAGGTCACTTGTTGAGTGATGGTGTGTGTGGATAAAGTGTTTAGTATATTGAACATGTGTACATAGGTGAAGTCCCCAATCAAATGATAATGTGAATTTGTCTAAATTCCTTGGTGTATTAATCATGATGAACCTATGAGTGTGGGAGGGGGTAGACATTTACCCTATGTTTGATAAAAAATATTTGAGAATGTTGATAAACCTTGATTTCTCAATTGATATATAGTATATTTATATGTATGGATACGTGTATGAATATGATGTAATGTGATATATTGATTTTTTGTTGATTCATGATGTTATTATATCAGTTATCCTTGAGTTACATGCTAGAATTCAAACCACTAACCGTCCCCAGATGCTACATCCCCACACGAAATAGGCGTTGGAGCATCTTCTTCTTTTTCTATGCCATGATTGAACGATCAAGCGGTTCCGCATTAACTTGAAGGGGTGAGCTTCCTTACATCCGTATGAACTTCATCTCTTAGTCCTTATCATTAGGGTTAGTTTCTTTAAGACTTGTTTTGGCTATATCAAGGGCTTTTCCCGACACATACATTATTGACTTTGGTTTTGTAGTGAGGTATAGTGAACAACTGTAAACTTGGGCATAGTTATTATAATGAATCTAATGTTGACTTATGTTATTATTTCCTTTATTCTAATTTGTGCATTGGATTTCCTCAGACTCCTATGGTATGTTAAAATGATTAGGTTAGGATATCGGGGCGATCTCTGATTTATGTGACTATGAGGTTCCTATATGACATCATCGAAAGTTTGGGTCATATCAGCATACAAGTGAAGACGCAAGTTTACTTGGTCTACCAAGTAATATAGTGGACTTCAAGATAGCCGAATATTGATCCCACATGGACTCGTTCCAACAACTATTCAATTCTAGTTTAACTTCTAAGATTAAAATAATGCGAAGTAACCAAAAAAGAAGTTTGAATATTTGTAATCTTAAGTAAAGTAAATAATGCAGAAAATAAAGACTTAATATAATCAATAGAGTAAATCCCAAGGTTAAAACACATCGAACAATCATACAATACTATTGAACTTTATTCGTTGAATTGCTTATCTTTGTTGTTGATTCGTAGGGCTTATCACGTGATCATGGTCTCCCGAACTCTAATCGTTTACCTAACTTTATCATTAACACTACATCATTGAGCGGGGATGTAATAATCCAATTAATTTATTAAGGCTATATCCTACATATGAATCAAGTAAGGTTTCTAGGTATATTCCTGTCCTGGATGATAATTTGAATTCCTTATTTCATAAAAGAATAAGAAACTTACTTTGTTCATCCTCACATTCTATCTTCCTATTCCCTCTCACGATATCTCAAGGTGAAAAATTTATGTATTATAAGGGTGCGCAAACATCAAAATAGTTAAAAAAAACAAAAAACCAAATATGATAAGCAAATCAAACAAAATCAATTCAAGATGATAGTAGTCATGTTCTTGGCTTTAATCATGGAAAAGTGGTGTTTAGCCATAAGTTGCCATAATCATCATCCAAATAATTGTATGAATGATAAAAACCATAAAGAAGCTAAATTAAAGAAGTTAAAACCTAAAAATTATGTTGCATTAGCCTCCAATGTTGTCCAAGTTGTCATAAAGTAAATAACAATAGGTACGATATCCTATTTAAAAGCAAAGGCAATTTTTGTTGTGTTTGTGGAGAGGTCCGCGTTGCCTTAAAAATATGATGGGACTAAGAAATGTGGAAACTTACATATATTATAGGACTCATAAATGTGGAACCTTTCATATCTCATCAAAGGGGTGGTGGGTCTCGGCGTAAACGCATTGGTTCAATAGAAATAAGCTCAAAAATTTCATCTAAGTGTTAAGTCCATCCTTTTTTTGTGGTGTTATTTGGCCTTCAATTACAGATTGTTCAACATAAAAATAACATCAAATTTAACTACCAAATCATCCTAAAACATCAAACTCAAAGTATTAGGGTTCATTACAACACAATATCCATGAAGATGAACCAAAAATATGAGCTAAGACTAGGCTAGTTCACATTGATCTTCAACTTATTATTTCGACTATTGGCTTACCAATTGAGATTTTCACAATACAAATACATTTTTACAAATATAACTAAACAATAATACCCTTGGAAACTCAATACACCCACTAGAATCTATTGAAATCAACTAGCACAATATCTAGCTCAAGCTAGTAAAACTAGTTTTCTCGTGTAGACACTAAATGATCATTTTAAACCCAAACTCTTTTGAAAATACCTTTAGACATTGTAATCACATAATTAAACACTAATATTCTTAGTTATGTCATTATTAAAAAATAAATCACATCAATTATCTTAAACACAAGGCTAAATAAGCTAGAATAGCAACACTTGGGGGCATAAATACACCGAATTCATCTTGTATTATTTCTCCAAGACCCTTACTTTAATAATGCCTGATATACCCCTGGTTGTAGTGAATGATATATTATTTGAGAATCAATAATGATTATATCTTATATTTAGGTTGGGAGACTTATATCGAAGGGTTGTGAGTCTTTTTTCGCTTTTAATTAAGATGTTACCGTGTAGTGTCCTTTGCATAATTCTATTCTGATATACCATTATTTTCCCGGTGTCTTTTATAATGATCTACCTATCCTTCATATTAAGTATGATTTTGAGTTTATTATTGATCTTTAGCTGGAGAAGCAACCAATTTCTATGTGTCATTACTTTATGGATCCTGTCGAGATTAAGGTGCTGAAGACTAGCTTCAAGATCTTTTAGTAAGGGTATTGTTAAGATGAGTGTATCTCCTTGGGGTGCTTCTATCTTGTTTGTAAATAAAGAGGATGGTTCCTTCTTTATTTTTATCAATTACAGTCCATAAATAAGGTGATAATCAAGAATAGGTGTCTCTATGCCTCATATTGAGGACTTATATTACCAGATTTAGGGAGCGATGGTTTTATCGAAGATTAACTTGGCATTTGGTTACTACCATTTGAGTAGTAGTGCTGAGTACTTCCCAAAGACAATATTCATGACTCGCTATGGCCACTATGAGTTTCTATTGATTTCTTTTTGGGTAGAAAATACCTCAACTACATTCATGGATTTGATGAACCGTGTGTTCCGACCTCATTTAAACTCCTTCTTGATAGTGTTAATCAATTATATTTATTTTAAGGAGCAAGTAGGATCGTAGGCTACCTAAGAGGATTGAGCTTAAGTGATCCTAGGATTTTTTCCAAATTCTCAAAGTGCATGGTGTAGCTTGAGTCTGTTTTATTCCTTGCACATGTGGTGTTTAAGGATGGGATTATGGTGGATCCAATGAATATTGAGGCAATTTATGGTTGGGCCAGAACTAATAGCTATCTGAGTCTCATTGCTTTATTAGTTTGGTAGGTTAATTTAGGTTGTTGATTGGGGTTTTGCTACTATTGTAGTGTTGTTGACCAAATTAATCTGAATAGAGGTTCCTTTCTAGTGACATAAGGAGTGCAAGTTGAGCTTTTAAAAGCTCAAGGATTTTCTCAATTAAACTCTGATATTTGCTCTTTCTAATAAGGGTGAGGCATTTAGCGTGTATTGTGATACTTTTTGTATTCGTTTGGGTTGTGTTTTAAGATAGCAGAGCCGAGTTATTGCATATGAATTGAGGCAATTCAAGTTTCATAAGTACAACTACCCCAATGATGATTTGTAGTTGTCAATGGTAGTTTTTGCGTTCAAGATTTGGAGGCATTATCTATATGGTATTCTTGTGATATTTACGCTGATCACTGCTGGGTTTAAGCGCACACACAAATGTGTGTGGTAACCCAAGTAGTAAAGTGGTCTATAATATCCAAGTATTGATACCAAAGGTTCTTGAGCTCACCAATGATCTAGTTCTAGTACTACTATGAATAATCAACAAGTGTAATAGTAACCAATAACATTTGATATTTAATAACATAAAGTAACTGTAAATAATGCAATAATATAAAGTGTTGGAAACAATCATGGGGAAGAATCTGGGGTTAAAGAAATAAGAACAATCTTATTTAGCTATATAATTTCTTCATCTTAGTTAATTATCTTGATTGTTGAATGATGAGGATGATAACATAATTAGGAAATATGATCCTCCTACCATCGATCTAACATAGACCCATAATTACATTACTGAGCGAGGATGTGATATCTAAGTTAAATGCATTTATATGTCATCCTACTTATGGACCAAGTAGGGAAAATTAGGAATATTCCTATCATAACCGCAAGTCTTAACTTCAATACCTCTCCGTATAAGATAGCACTCTATATACCCGATGTTCTAATCTATTTTTCCTCCTTTCGGACTAATATTAGAAATATAAGTTTATCCTTAGAGTTACAAATTCATAGAATAGTAAATATATGGATATATGAACAACAAATAATGATAATAAATATAAACCAACTCAAATATAAGCTTAAGTAATCATGATCTTGGCTTCAACCATAGGTGAGGGTGTTAGCCATACATGGATTTACAACGAATCACAAGATTGAAATTAGTGTATAAAAACAAAAAGTAAACTAAGGGAGAGGTTAATAACCCTAAAATAATACTTCTCAAGTGTTATCTCTACCTGATAACACTCAACTTATGCCTTAAATTAGTGTAAGGAAGCCGTCGTCAATGTTTTACCCAACTTTAGAGTCAGGGTCAAATCCACAGGGAACAATGTGAGTGGCGATTAAACTAGTTTGAAACTAAAGCTACAAGTTAAATTTAAACAATCCAGATAAAAAGATAAAATGGGGGTTCAAGGTTCATAGAGAGTTAATTGTAACTATAAATATTTTAGTGTTTGAAATCAGTCTAAATTGGAAACCAAAGCTATGTTCACAAAGAGTTTTGGGAATTGACAGATACTAGGTAATGCTAGAGATTCTCGGAATGAGTAGAACAGCAGAATATCCCAAACGATTATACGATCTGACTAATCTCTCGACTTCACCAGACAATTTATTATCTAATTCTCTCAAACTTAGATAACTTATCTATTTCCAATAGGATGTTATCTCAGGTAGATTAATCAAGTTATGGTATTAATCATTAAATAGAATGTTGGCAGCTTCTGAGTCCCTGTTGATAATTCATGTCCTCTAGTCTGTTTCTCTGTTAGAAGCAAATAAAATCTAAGGCATAATCTAATGTTTGCAACCACTAGATTTTAATTAAAACAATAGAATTTGAAGATGTTTTACTACTCTTGGAATCCGTTAAACACCTAGTATCATATCTAACCCTAATCCATGGATCCCATTACTCTAGCTAATGAAATTAGCCACTCATGATTTGATGAACGAAATAACAAGTTCAATTAATGATTATAACGATAAAATTACGAATGTATAGAAAATAACAAGTAGTTCCTCCGATTTAATCACAAGGTAGAGCCCCAAAAATAGTTGATACGAAAACACAAGAATATTGTATGAAAGATAGCAAAAATACGTGTCTCTCTTCTTAGAGTTGATGTCTGATAGACAATGATTTCCCACCTTTAAAAACCCTAAAAGATGTTATTTATACTAAAGCCTGATTAAGAAAATAAAATAACTAAAATTAATAAATTTCTCGGAATAGGTGATGCCCAGGATGACGCCGAGTTAAGAGTCTGATGCACTATCCTGGATGGCGTCAGAAATGCTTCAGTTACCTTCAAAATATGTCTTAGGCTAATGATGTAGGTGATGCTGCATCATCGATCTGACGGCATATCACCAATGTCGTCAGATTTCTTCTTCAAGCTCAATTCTCTGTTTTAGGCTCACAACCTTCGTGATGCTTTATCACCAACTTGATGCCTTATCACCAACTTCTTCTGAATTTCTTCTCAGGCTTCAAGTTTCTGGTTAAGGTTGACGCCAATTTTGATAAGCTATCATAGGGCTGACGATGTATCACGGAGGTCGTCAGCCATAATTACTTGTCTTTTGCTTAGATTTTCAACTCTTTTGCTCCATTATCGTTTGTTTTTATTCCTCCACCCTTTTATAGTAATATCATGATCAAACGCTTCAAAACAACAAGAGTTTCCTTAGAATTCACAATTATTTTGAGCTAAAAAGCATTAAATATGTTAAATTTTACGCACACATCAACACCCTCAACTTAAAACAATTGCTTGTCCTCAAGAAACAAACTAACTATCAGAATACAAAGAACATTAAGCAGTCAACAACCATTTTAGCTCAAAACTCAATTTCCACCTCCAAAGTCATTCAATTTAAAATAATGTGTATATTATTGAAAAGCAACAATGTAACACAAAGGATTCTAGCCGTGGTATCAATTAAGTACTAACAGTCATGCATGTATCAATATAACATTACCCAAACAAGTAAGTAACCTAGCAAGATACTAGTGTGCCCTCACAACAAAGAAATTCTCCTTTTTCTCTCATCTTAGAATTTAAAATTTAAACATGGGGATTTGCACAAAAACACTAACTCTCAGAAAAAAGTTCCAGCCAATATATGCCAAATACCATATGCTTGCCCTTATCTTTATTACCAAGGTATCCATGTAGGTGAGTTAAGATCACTATAGGTCTTTCTTGACTAGTAGCATAGTCTAAGGGATGGTATGATATTAAATGGCATTTAGAGTGACTAACCTCCTTGGCACTACCTTAACTTGTGGGGACCCCTTATTAACCTCTTTATCTCTCCTTTTCTTTTATTTTCTGTTCCTTTTTTCTCTTTTCCTCTTTTCTTGATCCCCATTATTTAGGATGGATGTGACTTTTCTTTTTCATTCTTTTTCTTTTATTCTACCTCTCTTCATACCTAGTTTACATCACGCACCCCTATGATAGCCACCCTCAACTTAGGTTGTTTGCCTAATTCAAGGTGCACAGTGTCTAAGGAGAACCAGGGCCAAAATAGGTTCATTATGATCTAAACGGGAAGGTGATAGGTGTCATATAAATAAATGGTCAATTCTGGCTCAAAACAGGGATGCAGTGATAGCATACATAATAGGGAAGGTTATTTAGGCTAAAAGTGGATAAATGTCAAAATGGCCTATGATACTTTCCTAACCAGTATCTTTCATCTAAGGTAAGATGAACTAGGCAAGTTTTAGATTCGGCAGTACAAAGGGAACTTAGTAAGATCTCTCACACACACATGGCATACAAGTGTATTACCAGCTACTACTCATCTAGTTCATGCAATTATTAGCAGTGATTATCAAGTAACTAAAACTTAATTCCATATCAAGATGCACAATGGTTACACATGAATGCCATTCACACAGCTAACACATAGACAATTGGAGAGGTAGTTACCATTCCAAGAAAAATTAACAAAAAATATGTCAACTACCGTAGATACTTATTTTCTCCAAGTTAACCACAACAAATCACAAAGTAACAAGACTCCGGGAAAAAGAGGCACGACAACAAAAACCCCAGGAGGACATCATAACCCACAAGTATCCCCATCCTCAACTTAAAATCATGCCATGTCTCCAATGCGTCAAACAAAAACAAAAGAGTTAGAAACATACCTGTGGCACCATGGGTGTGAAGATCTGATGTCAATTACAATTACAAACAACAAACTACCTTGGGTTGCCTCCCAAGAAGCGCCTAATTTAGTGTCGCGGCACGACCCAACTGAGTTTTTTCCTCCATCTTGAGGATATGAACTTCACCCTTAACTTAGTGTCCACCTTCTTACCTCACTCATAGGGAGGTGGTAAAAAGATTAAGAAGTCGAGTAACGGATGATGCATGGTAAACAACTCAGCTTTAAAATAAGGTGTGTTTTTGTGTTGCTTATCCAGTGTAAAATAAAGAATATAGGAATCTTGTTCCTCATCTTCAAGTCCTCCACTATTTTAGATAATTCCACAAACAAGATATCATCTAAATATAATGTGGAAAAAATGCTTTGAGTGTGGCCCAACAAATCCTACTTCAAAATTTACACTATCCTCTACACACTCACTTTTATTCATCTTCTCAACATTTTTACTTTTAATTGGGGTAGAGTCTTCATAAGAGATTGGCTTGGCTTCTTCTTTTGCCTCTAGCACCATTTCCTCAATCTTGGCATCATCCCTCATGGTTAGATCGATTGGTTGGGAAATTTCCAAGGGTTGATCAACATCAAGCTCATCATCAATATAGGAATCTTGGTCTTCATCGTCATACTCTTCCGTTATTTTAAATGATTCCACAGATAAGATATTATCTAAACATAATGTAGAAAATTGTTTTAGACGATTGACCTCGATATCCATCTCTTCTATCCTTTCTCTTCCCTCATTGAATGCCCTAATGTCTTAATGTATATCACATATGGTACAATTCATTGTGTCTATACGATCTAACATTAGTTGAAGCATAGCTTCAATGTCACTCTTTACAATGTTGTGTTCTTTTTTTTCTTGACTATAACACCTTTCATACTCATAAAAAGAACTAGAACCTAGGTTAGCACAATAGGGGGAGGGGGAATTTTGGCAATCACTCCACTATCCATCTTGACCACCACATAAAGAACAATTATACTCTCAGTAGGATGGAGATGGTGCACACACGTCTCTCCGAAGAGTATATCTACAATCTTGCCAAAAGTGGGGTCCATCACAATATGGACATGGATCATCCAGATAAGATTTCCAACCATCAAACTTACATTCATTCCATGAAGCCATAGTAAGAAATAAACAAAAATAAAGAAAATCTTCCTAACACAAGAAACAAAGGAAATCACAAACAAATATTTACAAGTTTGAATTCAAGAAAGTAAGCTAAAATTCCAAACTAACTCAATACGCCAGATTGTTCCCCGATAACGGCGCCATTTTTAATAACGCTCAACTTACACCTCAAATTAGTATAAGGTGGTCGTCATCAATATATTTACCCAACTTTGGAGTTGGGGTCGAATCCACAGGGAATAATGTGAGTAGCGATTAAACTAGTTTGAAACTAAAGCTACAAGTTAAATTTAAACAATCAATATAAAAAAAGATAAAAAGGTGGTTTAAGGTTCATAGAGAGTTAATTATCACTTTCAATATTTTAGTGTTTTAATTCATTCTAAATTGGAAACCAGAGCTATGTTCCCCAAGGGTTTCGGGAATCGACAGATACTAGGTAATGCTAGAGATTCTCAGAATGAGTAGAATAGCAGAATATCCTTAACGATTATACTATCTGACTTATCTCTCGACCTCACCAGACATTTTACTAAATAATTTTCTCGAACTTAGATAACTTATCTATTTCCAATAGGATGTTATCTCAGGTAGATTAATCCAGTTATGGTATTAATCATTAAATAGAAGGTTGGTAGCTTTCGAGTCCCTGTTGATAATTCACGTCTTTTAGTCTATTTCTCTGTTAGAAGTAAATAAAATCTAAGGCATAATCTAATGTTTGCAACCACTAGATTTTAGTTAAAACAACAGAATTTCAAGATATTTTACTACTCTATGAATCCGTTAAACACCTAGTATCATATCAAACCCTAATCCATAGATCCCACAACTCCAGCTAATGAAATTATCCGCTCATGATTTGATTAACGAAATAACAAGTTGAATTCATGATTATAATGATAAACTTACAAATGGATAGAAAACAACAAGTAGTTCCTCCGATTTAGTCACAAGGTAAAAACCCCAAAAATAGTTGATACAAAAATAGAAGAATATTTTATGAAAGAGAGCAAAAATATGTGTCTCTCTTCTTAGAGTTGATGTCTGTAGATAATGATTGCCCTTCTTTGAAAAACCTTAAAGATGTTATTTATACTAAATCCTAATTAAGGAAATAAAATAACTAAAATTAATAAAATTCTTGGAATAGGTGATGCCCAAGATGACGCCGCGCCAAGAGACTGATGCCATATCTCGGATGGCATCAAAAATGCTTCAGTTGCCTTCAAAGTCTGTCTTAGACTGATGATGTAGCTGACACCGCATCACCGATCTGACGGTGTATCACCAACGTTATCAGATTTCTTCTTCAAACTCAATTCTTTAGTTTAGGCTGATGCCTTTCATGATGCCTTATCACCAACTTGATGCCTTATCACCAAAGTCGTCAGAACTTCTTCTCAAGCTTCAAGTTTTTGGTTAAGTTTGACGCCAATGCTGATAAGCTATCACAAGGATGACGACGTATCCGGAGGTCGTCAGCCATGATTTCTTCTCTTTTGCTCAGATTTTCAACTCTTTTGCACCATTGTCGTTTGTTTTTATTGCTCCCCCATTTACTGCAATATCATGAGCAAATACATCAAAACAATAAGAGTTGCTTCAGAATTCACAATTCTTTTGAGCTAAAATAAATTAAATGTGTTAGATTTTGCTCACACATCACTGCTCCAAAGGTCATCCAAGGTGTGTACAATAAAATATGAATGTCTAATTTTTAATTGGACCCAAGAGCCAGGCTTAAAGCCCTGGGTGTGCCATGCTAGTAAATTGGCATGATAATGGCGTGGCACGCCCTTATCGTGGATGATCACTGGAATTTGCAATTTTAGTTTGTGTACAAGGGCATGGCATTCCCTTAATGTGGAGATCCAAGGGCGTGCCAGGCCCTTGTGCCCAGAATTTCCATATTTGGTCAGACTAAGCTCCTTCCATTTGGCAATGAGATCCTTACTTTGTGGGTGCTTTTCCATCATCTCTAGACCTTGTTTTTCCACTGAATATAAAGCTTAACATCTCACTTGACCTCGTATATCATCAAAAACGACAAATTATAGCTTAAACACATTAGAATTCAACAAAATCAACTAGAACAACACATAGCTCTAGCCAGTAACATGAGTTTTCTTATCAAATCTCTAAGTGATCATTTTCATTCCAAACATGTTTTTAACACACCTTAAAAATTATAATCCTATACTTTAGAACATAAATTCTCAATTATATGGATATTCACTCATTACTCGCACCAGAAGTCCTCAAAACTAGGCTAAATACATAGATATTATTACACTAAGGTGCATAAATCTACCTAAGATCATCACCCCACACTTAAAGCCTTGTTTTTCCTTGAACAACTCTTTACATTAAGAATTATCTATGGAATACTCCAACACTAACACCACAAAAAGCAAGACACTCAAACTAGCAATACAATTACTACACAACTAGTAAGTTCTATATAAAGCATGCCATTAATACTTAAAAACTTAAGAAAACTGCTTTAAAACATCCTCACCTCAGGAATTGACTCCACCAAATTGGCAAACTCATGCATATCACTCTATGATAGAAATCATATAAGTTACCTAACTATTATAAATATGTGCCTATACAATAATAGAGTTACTGTTATTCACTCAGGGATATACAATTCGTCACAAGAATTGGCATCAGAATCAAATTTTTCTCACTCTAACAATGAATTCACAAATAATATGAGAAGAACCAGATGTTTTCCCTTAGTGTAGTACTCCACTAATATCAGAACTTTAAGGCCTAAGATAAAATAGGACTTTAAGGGTTTTAAGATAGTCTAAGGGAAGGGTAGGATCTATCTGGCTAGTAATAGTGACTATCTTCCGTAAGAGCTTAAATACATTACTTTATACATTGACATTCTCTCTCAACAAACACTACAAGAATCTTAACCTTTTGTGGCAACTAATGTTGCTGCTAAACTATGAAAAATTGCCACTAATAATTTTTAATAGCGACATAAGGGTCTTAGAAATTACTTTCATAACTAAAAGTTTTTTTGTGACGATATATGTAAGTCGCCACAACATATACATTCTGTGGCGACAATACTTGCCACAAAAAAAGTGGCAAATACGCCATAAAACAAAGTTCAAAAAATTGATGTTGGCATAGTCGCCACTGCAGATGAGGCTTTACCCGCGACCATTGTTGACACAAATGGTTTAGTGGCTATCTGTTGTCACCACAGAAGGTTGATTTTTTAAAAAAAAAATTGAATTTTTGTGGCGACTATGGGTCGCCACTAATACTTCCTTTTTGTGGCGACTATGGGTCGCCACTAATACTCACGTTTTGCGGAGACTATGAGTCGCCACTAATACTCACTTTTTTCTAAAAAAATATAAATTATATATTAATACAAATATAGTACTTAAAGGTACAAAGACGATATTAAAATATATTTCTCCACAACAGCATTATATAGTTTTTAATAGGTAATAAATTAGTGTGATATACATATGAGAAAGAAAATCACAAAATAACTTCAAACTTCCCATGGCTAACAATTCCCATCAAGAAATTACCTATCGCTAAAATAAAGAAAGCGAAGTTTCAATTCTAACTTATTAAACTAAAATAGACTAAAAGGACAATGAAACTAACAAAAAGATCTGGCCATTAAAAAAAATCTCAATTCAGCTAACATCACCAAACTTATTCATGCTAGGCATATAAATTCCTAACACATTTTTTCTTAAGGATTTACTTAAGAATTATCTAAGACACTCATGAGATCATTTACTTAACTTCCACTTCATTTTATTCATTATGTGGTCCTAAAATTCTGTTAACTCTCAAAATTTTTTAATAATTTTGCCAGACTTTCCTTTGTAAATAGCCCTATCGATTACCTGTCAGCTAATTAGAATACATATAAATACTCTTCATAGAGCGTTACAAAAAACATGTTACTCAACTGATAAAACACAAGGCTCCACTTGCCCTTATAGTTAAATATTACGTACAATCAACACAAAATGGATCCATAGAGAACTTTAAACTCATTGGAATCAATTTTTCTTTTAGTGGAATTAATTTTGTTCAATTTTTAATTACTAACAAAAAAATAAAGAAGCAAAACCAAAAATATTTCAAAGTATCTGAAATTGTACCTTCAAAGGTTTACAAGCATATTATTTCTCTATTTTTTGGGAAAGTTAGAATGGAAAGAAATATAAGGGTGTTTGCAAGCATATAATTTTAAACGATTTCTTTATTTTCCATGGTTGAGTAACTTGGATTTCTATGCTTGTTGGCTTCACAATTAAGTTGGTAACTTATTTTTGATATTAAGCATGTAACGATAAGTTTGTTGTTAAAATAGAAGTACGTATCACTTTTATTTTTGTCTTTCTCTCTCTCTGTCTATATATATGTATATATTATGCATTGATGTACGTAGTGCATAGTTTTTAAAATCAGATCCTAATAATCGACTTAAAAGAGGAGAATTTGTAGTGTCTGCCATAAATAGGGGCGTATGAAGAGGTATTATTTATTATTTATTCAATAGAAGAATTAATGTAGGAAAATAAACAAGGCAGGAAAATATTGATAAGGGCAGCTTAATAAAAATGTTAAGGAACTAATCACGTAAAATTAACATGCCAAGCAAAATGATCTACACATTTTAAATAAGGAAAAAAGTGGGTACCCAGAAATAATATATTAAATAGCAATATATCAATATCAACCCTAATCATAATGAACAAATAATAGCAATTAACATCAGCTAATCCGCCATAATTGCAAGAAATCTGTCCACAAGAAATAAGTTTTTGACATCTAATGGAATAACATTTCAGCAGCAACATAATTAGTAATCTAAAAAAGGGTCATGAAATTCGTATTTAGGTTAAGAATAAGCACTACCATGACTGAAATTTTCATGCATAACAGTACAAATGATAAAATTAACACAACCAACAGATTCACTAGATTCACAACAATCATTTCATCAATTTTTAGATCACGAAAAGTAAGCAAACAAAAAGTAAAATTTCAGCTCATACAATAAAATGGACTCTTAACACCTATTGATTTTTGGTGAAGGGGGTTACTGGGTCTGGGCGTGTAGATGGGGGAAGGACGGCGGCTATTGATGGTGTTTTTAAAGGTGCCAAATCCTGCTGCTAGCAGCGGCGGTGAACTGAGAGGTGGTGATACCATAGCTGGTGAATCGATGTTGATGATAGAGAAGAGATCGGAGGGAGCTCAATGGCTAGTTTGGCATGACTAGTAGCTAGTGGCGTCGTATGTTATATAGACGGGAGAGAAGGATGGAGGCGGCTTGTGGTGGTGTCATCGAAGCATCAAAGAAACAGCTTTGATGTAGAGGGAAGATGGAGAGATAAGGCCTTGGGGGTCACTTAAACTGGCTAGCAGTGGCTGGTGGTGAAGAGGAGGTAGCGGTGAAGGGTTTTTGGAGTGATAAAAAGGGAGAAAAGAGAGGGAGGTAGCTGAATTTGGAGAAAAAAATATTTTGAATTAGGTTTTGGTTTATCCTTTAAAATGAAAGAGAGGCTAATCTAATCTCAACCGTTGGATCAATTTAGATCAACGTCTGAGATTAAAATTATTTAAAAAGATGTACAGAAATTACTTTGAAATTAAAATATCAATAATTAGGCTAAAATTGGTTTTAAATTAGGTAAAATTGGATAGAAAATGGCTAAAAGATAAATAAATTTAGACAAAGTGATGTTAATTTAAGCTGTTATTTAAGTAATAGTAAATAACAATAAATAATTATAATAATTTATAAAATAAATAATACTAAGTAATGGAAAAGTAGACAATATATTTGCAAAAATGTGAGTATGCACAGTTACCAATAATTTAATAAAACTATGTAAAAAATGCTATATTTGAATTAATAAATTGTAAAAAATGATATCTAAAAAATTAATGTAATAATTTGTACATTTTAAATCCTGAATGTGGCACGTTGAAAATTTGTTTGATGCAAGAAAAATGTGTAAAAGATACCAAAATTTAAAAGTTAATAATTTTTCTAAAATATCAGCCTAAATATAGTACTGGGAGGTCAAAATTAGGTGTCAACAATTATAACCACTAAAAAGATTTTAATTTATCTATATAAGTGGGCAGAATAACAAAGTAGAAGTATTAGTGGCGACAAAAAATATGGCCACAATAAATCTTCCTTTGGCAGTGATTAAGTCGCCATAAAAGACTTTTAATAGCGACAACTTGTAGGTCGCCACAAACCTAAATTTTATTGAAAAAATTACTAAACAAGCCTACCTCTTATGCCCAATTTAAAGTGGCATTCACTACCTTAGCTCACTAAGTAGCATCCCAAAATTATCAGTCATCTGCCATCCCAATTATTCCGGTAGATAATACTACTGCAGCTAGGATTTGGGACTGCACCCATATAAACCCTCCTTTGTTTTTGAGATCTTAATCGAATTAGGATCCACGGGAATTCCTTAAAATAGTTTAGAAAGTAATTGATATTATGGGTTTGAATTCTAGTAAGAGTGTATAGTTAGGTGCTTATTAGTTGCAAGATGTTGCTCACCCCTAGTATAAGCAGTGGAAGAGAGATAAAGGTGCAGATCCAGGAATAGGTAAATGGGAGAAGTTTAGCTACTGCTTTTCTAGATAGTTTTTTCCCTTGGAGGTAAGGTAAGATAAGGTGTATGAGTTTATTAATCTATGGTAGGGAAATAAGAGTATGAAGGAGTATTCTCTTAAGTTTACTCGGCAAGCAACGTATGCTCCTAATGTTGTTTCTGATGACAGGTCTAGGATGAGTAAGTTTGTCCCTGGTGTAGCTGATAGCATGTCCAAGGAGTGTAGGACCATGATATTGAATAAGAATATGTACTTTTCTAGGTTGATGGTCCATGCTTAATAGATCGAGGAGCAGAAGTGTATGGAAAGAGTAAGCAAGAATAAGAAAGCTAGAATGGGTTGCCTTAGTTTTACTCAGCCCAATTTAGAGTGTGATAAATTTCCTCAATTTCATTATAAATATTCATCCCCAATGCTATCTTCAGCTAGTGTAGCAGTGTTGAAGCCAAGAAATGACAATGAAAATAGGGTGCTAGGCCCTTAACCCTGGAGAGTATGAATAGTGGTCGCACAAATTTTCTTTGTAAGAAATATAGTAGAAACCATCTGGGTGTGTGTAGAGTTGGCAGTGATGTATTCTTTAGGCATGGCAATCCAGGCCATAAGTTTAGGGATCGCACGCAAAGTGGTAGCATGGTCAGTCTAGTCGTCCGCCAGTTTTATCCGATCGCCTGACTTAGCAGGGTGCTGCTTCTAGTGCCACCAGTGGGCAACACCCAAATAGGCTTTTTGCACTTTAGTTCCAATAGGATAAGGAAAGTTCTCCTGGTGTGGTTACTGGTACATTATAGGTCTTTCATTTACATATTTATCCTTTATTAGACCCTAGAGCTTCTTTTTCTTTTGTAACTCCCTACATAATAGTTAATTTCAGTGTCAGTCCTAATACTTTATTAGAACCCTTCCTATTTTCCACTCTAATAGGTGTTTCTATTGTAGCCATAAAGGTATACAGGAATTATTCGGTCATAATATCCCAGAGAGTCACTTCACTAGATCTTGTAGAGTTAGAGATGACTAATTTTGATGTCATTCTTGGTGTGGATTGGCTCCACTCATGCTATGCGTTAGTTGATTATAGAATCAGATTTGTTCACTTTTAATTTCTATATGATCCAGTCCTTGAATAGGAGGGTGTACTTTAATATTTAGGGGTCAGTTTATTTCCTGTCCTAGCGCAAGAAAAATGATAGTTAAGGGGTGTGTACCACCTTTTTTGGGTTAAGGACCCTAATTCCTAGACTTTTAGTCTTGAGTCAGTTTCAGTAGTTAAGGAATTCCCAAATGTGTCACCCAAAAATCTTCCTAGAGTTTCTCTAAAAAAGGAAATTGACTTCAGAATAGACTTTTTTCTAGATTCCCAGCCTATCTCTATTCCTTCATATAGAACAGCTCCAGCAGAACTCAAAGAGTTGAAAAAGAAATTAAAAGGTCTCAAAGATAAGGGGTTCATTAGGCCCAGTGTTTCCCCATGTATTCTATTGTCTTTTTCATGTGTAAGAAATATGGTTTTCTCAGAATGTGCATCGATTACCATCAACTGAACAAAGTCACTATCAAGAATAAATACCCACTCTGCAAAATCGATGACTTGTTTGATATACTTCAGTGTGCCAATTATTTCTCTAAGATATACCTCAAATATGGATATCATCAGATTAGTGTCAAAGAAAGTGACATTATTAAAATAGCTTTCAGAACTCGTTATGGTCACTTCAAATTTCTAGTCATGTCATTTGGTCTTACCAATGCCCCAGCAGCTTTCATGGACTTGATGAACCAAGTACTTGGACATGTTCGTGATAGTCTTAATATATGATATCCTTGTCTATTGTCATAAAAAAATAATCATACAGACCATCTAAGAATCACATTGCAGACTCTTAGAGCCCATCAGTTATTTGCTAAATTCATAAAATGTGTGTTTTGGATAAGTAGCTTTCCTCGGCCATATATTTTCCAGTGATGAAATTAGAGTTGACTCTTAAAAGATTGAAGTAGTAAGAAACTATTCCACACCTATTTCTTCGTTAGATATTAGGAGTTTCTTGGGTTTGGCCGGCTATTATAGATGGTTTGTTAAAGAGTTTTCGTCTATTGTATCTACCATGTCTAGATTGACTTACAAGAAATTCAAGTTTCAATGGTCATATTCTTGTGAGAATAGTTTCCAAAAGTTGAAGACTTGACTCGATTAACGTCAGCCCTAATTTTGGCATTGTTTGATGGTTAAGATGGGTTTGTTGTTTATTGTGCTGATTCCAAAGTTAGTTTTTGTTGTGTTTTGATTCAAAGAGGTAATGTCATAGCCTATTTCTCTAGACAGTTTAAGCTCCATGAGAAGAATTATCCTATCCATGACCTTGAATTTACGATGGTGGTGTTTGCCTTGAAACTTTTGAGTCATTAACTGTCTAGGGTGAATATTCATGTGTTCATGGATCATACAAGTTTATAGTATTTTTTTGTGTAGAGAGTTAAATATTCATAGAAGAAGGTGGTTAGAATTGTTTAAAGATTATGATATGAGTGTTTGTATTATTCGGGAAAGCCTAATATAGTGATAGATGCCCTTAGTAGATTGTATATGGGTAGTGTTGTGCATGTTGAGAATGATAAGAAGAAGTTGGTTTAGGAGGTTCACTTGTTGGACAAATTAGGTGTTCATTTGTTTGACTCAACTATGGGTAGTGTTTGGGTAAAGAATAGTTCGGAATCTTCTTTGGTTTCCAAAGTTAAAGAAATGAAAGATAGGGATCAGAATCTAGGTAAGTTGAAGATAGTCAGAGATCAGAAAGTATAGGCTTTCACCCAATGAGGAGATGGTGTGTTGCGTTGCTAGTGTAGACTATGTGTGCTATGTATCGATAACCTAAGGCAGCAGATTCTTGTAGAAGTGCATGGTGTACATTACACTATTTATCCAAGGGCCTCTAAGACGTACCATAATTTGTAGGAAATCTCTTGGTAGAGTGGGATGAAGTGAGATATTGTAAAGTTTGTAGCTAAGTATTCTAATTGTCAGGGGTTTAAGGTTGAGCACCAAAAGCCTAGTGGATCTATGCAGGAATTTAGTATCCACACTTGGAAGTGGGAAGAGGTGAACATAGACTTTTGGAGGGTTTTTCTTGAACTCGTCATCAGCATGATTTGATTTGGGTCATTATTGACAGGCTGACCAAATCAACCCATTTCTTGCCAGTCAGTACCTCTTTTTTAGCTGAGGACTGTGCCAAGCTCTAATTAGGAAGTTTTGTAGGTTCCATGGAGTCATATTGTCCATTATTTCAGATAGTGGTACTCAGCTTACCTCTCACTTTTGGAGACCTTTCCATGAGGGTCTTGGTACCAAAGTTCATATTAGTACAACCTTTAACCCTTAGAAAGATGGTCAGGCAGAGAGGACTATTTAGGCCTTAGAGTACATGTTGAGAGCTTGTGTTATCAACTTTAAGGGTAGGGACGATCATTAGCCATTAATTGAGTTTTCTTACAATAACAGGTATCATTCTAGTATTCAGATTGCTCTATTTGAGGCTATTCATGAAAGGATATGTAGATCTCCTATTGGTTGGTTTTAGGGAGGGAAGACCACATTGATAGGACCCAATTCGATATTTGATGCTTTAGAGAAGGTTTAGTTGATCAGGGAAAAGCTTAGATAGCCCAAAGCAAATAGTAATCGTATACGGATATGAGGAGGAGAGATCTTAAGTTTGAGATTAGTGACTTAGTTTATTTGAAAATCTCTCCCATGAAGGGGGTGAAGAGGTTTGGTAAGAAGGGGAATCTTAGTCCCCGATATGTTGGCCCTTACAGAATTCTCAGTTACCTTGGAAAGGTAGCATATGAGCTTGAGTTACCAGCAGATCAAGCATCAGTACACCCAGTATTTCATGTATTCTTACTAAAGAAGTGTATTGGTGACCCAATCGTCATAGTCCCTTTAGAAAGTATAGATGTTCAGAATAGTCTCTCTTACGAAGAATTTCCATTTGAAATACTTGATCATCAAGTTCGCAGAGTAAGAAACAAAGAAGTTCCCTTGGTCAAAGTTATTTGGCAGAACCAGTCCATTAAGCGAGTCACTTGGAAGCAGAAGCAGACATGCAAGTAAAGTACTCTCATATTTTCTCTACAAAGGAAGACTAATCCCAAGGTAATAGTCTTCCCTAAAAAATTATGTTCTATACTTTCCATCTACGTATCATTCTTATATCATTCATACATATACGAATTAATTCAGTCATATGTCCTGTTTCACATTTAGTAGCATTTTTAGTTGTCAGTGTCAATTTATAATCTTAGTTCCTCGGTATTCTCATATAAAATCAGTCTCATTTGAGGATGAATGTTCTAAAGGGGAGATATTGTTATACCCTGTATGCTTCCTAGTTCAATTCATCTCATAAAGTATACATGATAGGCCTAAGACCTCAAAAATTTTGCTAAGTAATGAAGATTCAGCCTCATTTTTTGGCCGTAAAATTTTGATAATTTTATTCCTGACCTTCCGGATCCCAAAAGGTTGGTTTCTCAGTTAATTTATGGCTAGGGTCATTTATAGATTGTTTTGGGTGGTTAATGAATTTCTAAAGATTTTTCCTGATGATCATCCTTGTATCCCTTCCGACAGAGCGATTGATATTGGGATTGACCTTGTTTCAGACACATATCTTATTTCCACCTCTCTTTATAAAATATCTCTAGTTGAGTTTAAGTAGCTTAAGGAACAGTTAAAAGACCCCTTTAACCAGGGTTTTATCCATGCTAGTCTGTCTCCATGTTGTGATCCTATTTTTTTCATGCATAAGAAGGATAGTTCTCTTCGAATGTACATTGATTACCCCAAGTTGAATAAGTTTATGGTAAAGAACAAGTATCCTCTTCATCAGAATGATGATTTGTTCAACCAATTTTAGGGTGCTAGATGTTTCTATAAGATTGATCATAGGTATGGTGATTATCAGATAAAGATTAGGGAGGTGGATATCCCTAAGACTACTTCGTGACTGTTGTATGGTCACTATGAGTTTTTAGTCATGTCTTTTGGTTTGTCTAATATCCTGGCGGCACTAATGGACTTGATGAATAGGGTTTTTTGTCAGTTTTAGGATTTATTCATTATTATGTTTATAGATGATATTTTGGTGTACTCTATGAATTAGGAGGATCACGCCGACCATCTTCGTATCGTATTGAAAATATTGAAACATTAGCATTTGTATGCTATGTTTTTGAGATGCAACTTCTTGTTAGAAGTTATTACTTATCTAGTTCATGTCATTTCTAGTAAAGTAATCATGGTGTATCCGCAGAAAGATACAGTGGTTAAGAAGTGTCTTAGGCTAATGACTCCAACCGATATTCGGAGCTTCATTGGTTTAACCAGTTACTATAGGAGATTTGTGGAGACTTTCTCAATGATAGAAACCCCGCTGATTATGTTGAATTAGAAGAAGGTGAAATTCTTATGGTCTGATACTTGTGAGGTAGTTTTGAAAAGCTAAAAAATAAGTTCACTTCAGATCTTGTTTTGACCCTGGTAGAATTCAATGATGGATTCGTTGTTTATTACGATGCGCCCCGTGTGGGACTTGCTTGTCTGTTGATGCAACATTTGAGGTTGGTGGGAAATGCTTCTAGGTAGTTGAAAGCTCATGAGAATAATTATATGACGCATGACATGGAGTTCTTTTGTGGCGTTCGTATTGAAGATTTGGCATCACTATTTATATGGAGTCCATGTAGATATCTATTCTGATCATAAGAGCCTACAATATGCGTTCACCTTGATGGAGCTAAATCTAATGCAAATAAGATGGCTTGAGTTGTTGAAAGACTACGACATGAGTTTCCATTACCACCCAGGTAAAGCTAATGTGGTTGTTGATGCTCTTAGCTGGTTATCCATAGGGAGTCTAGGTCATGCAGATAAGGCTAAGCGGGAATTGGTGAAAACTATTCACCGTTTGGCTAACCTTGGAGTTCGTCTCTTAGACTCTGAGAACGGGGGTATGTTTGTGAAAAATGTGATGCAGTCCTCTCTTGGTACTAAAATAAAAGTAAAGCAGGTATTGGATCCTTTATTAATGAATATTAAGGGAGATGTGGGACAACAAAATGTTTTTTATTTTGAAATTTGTAGAAATGGTATCTTGAGGTACCAAAGTAGATTAGGTGTTCCAATGTAGATGGTGTTATCCCCATATTGTCACATAAGGTTTTAATAAGGACAATCTAATAAGCCACTGTCTTGCAGGATACACTGAAGATACAAAGAATGAAACAAAATTAATTATGAAAGGAAGAAAGCATCTGCTCGCAAGAAAGCAAGGTCCAAGATTTGAAGAATATCAATCACGGAGATTATTGGCTTCCAATATTCATGGCAAGAAAATCAATCAATACTAGAGCAATAGGAAAGAATACAAAAGTATCAATCATGGATAGTACTGTCTGCCCAAAATTATTGCAAAACAATCTGTAAAGATTAAGAGCAAAAGAATAGAAGACTACCCCTCTACATGGACGTATCTGATATTGACACAAATGGTTGTGGAAGCTGCTCCACGTATAGTCATATCTGATATGGACATACTTTATGGTTCCATTCCTAAATCAAGGAATTAATTCAAATCCTTGATTAGGAAGAAATTTCTTAGGTTTCATTCTTAAAAATAAATTTCAAAGCAGCTAAAGGTTATAAAAGGAAAGGTCAAGGATTGAAACACTAACACAACACTGAGAAAGAATTTCAGAGTGTTTCAATTTTAGTCTGAGAAAGATTTGTACTTCCTAGTTTACAATAGTAATAAAAAGAATAAGATCGAGTCAACTTTGTATTAAAAACATAGGTTGTGTCACAAGATCTAAAAAACAAAAAAATACCTTCAGAATTTGTTTACCACTATTAATACTCAAGCTCTTTTTTGAAAGATCTAAGGAAACTTTGAAACTTAAGGGGACTGGAAGTAGGCACCACATTGGTGTTCCAAACTAGGATAAATCCTTATTTTTTTATTTCAAGTTTCTTATTTAATTATCTACTTATTTAAATCTAATCTTATTTATGAAATATATTGATTTGCAGGTAACTCAATTGTGAAGACCCAATAGTCGACTCATAGAAATTTTCAATTCACCCTCTCTTGTATTTCAATTGGTATCAGAGAAGGTCTAACCAATAGTGTTTCTTAACCACACATGAGAAAAGATCACATTTCAAACTACCGATATCACGATGCTCTACTTCAAGATGGCCACTACTCCAAAGGACCACCATACATTACCGCACAACACTAATCCAATTGGAAGAACAGATTAGAAATTTCATCCAATTAAATGACTTCTAAGCATAGATTGCCAATAAGAATAGACCAAAGCCAATTCCAAGACTCAAGAAAAAGTATAAGGACAATGAAAAATACAATGAATCAATCAATACTTAATATAAGACCTCGAAAATTCAAAGTCACCAAAGAGAAGTAAGAGGAAATTCAAACTAATAAAAGATCTATAAGTTTACTTCTTTGTGCAGTAAGTGGAGAAGAATACAACAAGATATCAACCTGCAAGACCACAAAAGTGATGCGGGATAAATTAGGGTTAACTTATGAAGGAACCACAAAAGTCAAAATGTCAAAGATTTATGCCCTAGTCAATGAATATAAGCTATTAAAAATGGAAGAAAATGAGGACATTGAGTTAATGTTTACCAAATTTAGAAAAATTTTATATGAACTTAAATAATTGATGATCTATCCACACAACTTGTAAGTCTAAAATCTTGTTAGAATCCTACCTTAAGTATGGGAAACTAACGCAACCATTCAGGAAGACAGAGACCTTCACAACATGACATATGATAAGCTTTAAGGTAATGTCATTACATATGAATTAAATTACGTCAACAGTTACAACAAGGAAGAAAAAAAGAAACCAGTATCCTTCAATGCCATACCAACTGAAGAGGAAGAGTTTTTGGAATAATCTAATAGAGAAAGAATGTCTCTTATAAATCGAGGAGTAAGGAAAATTTTTAAATAGAGACAAGAGAGATTCGAAGGATTCAGAAAAAATAATTCTACAAGAAATGATTACTGTCGCAATCATGTGCAAGACCATGCCACTTTAACAAAAACTGTCAAGAGTTAAGAAAAAGATCATCTAGAGAAACTAACAACTTTGGAGCCTGGATTTATGAAGATGAAAATTAAGATAAAACAAAAGCAGCCAACATGTACTTTGTGGAAAAAAGTGAATCAAGTAAGGTAAGACCCTACAGCTATCACAACTGTAACATCCTTAAAACCAATCTAGATATTATTACTGATGAGCTCCAAAAGATTATTGATGAGTATAATAAATTGTCCCAAGAAAAGAAAACCTGAGAAGCTCAGTTGAAACAGAATCTTTAAGAGGAACAAAGAAATTATAAATTTGAACTAGAAGCATGACAAATAAAAATTAACTTACTTCAAAAAGAACTTGATGATGTAAAAATGCAAATAAATAGCATTAGAAAATCACCATGTTATATTTTTTTAAGATCAAATTCTTTTAAAACAATCTATAGTTCCTCATCAAGATTTTTTGAATTTTCTAAAACCTCTTTTTCTTTTCAAGGACCAACCTTCTATACTTGTGGAAAGAAAGAGCACAAATCACACAATTGTAGACAAAGGTCTTAAGGCATGTGGGTTATGTGGTCCAAATAAAGTACTTCTAACCCCTAAGGACCCATGACCTCTTGGATAGCAAAACAAAATTAATTCTTTTGTTTTGTAGGAACATCTGCAAAAGCTATAAAAAAGGGATGTAGGTCATTGATATTATATTTTCAAGACATATGACGAGAAAGGAAAAAAATTATTTTCTAAAAAAATTAAAAGAAGAATCGGTCAGATTCGGTGATAATGCTAAGGGTGATGACATTGATGTCTGCTCAGTCAAGATCAACTTCTTATGTGAACTTATTGAAGTGTATATTGTAGATGGACTCAAACACAACCTACTCAGCATCAATTAGTTGTATGACACAATATTTAGAGTTTCCTTCAAAGTTGACAGCTTCTCCAAAAACAAGATAAAAGAGACATTTCTCTTATCAGTGAACATGAGGATAGTATTTATGTTTTAAAGTCTCAATTTTGCTACCCTCACCTGCTTTACTGTGCAAACCAATGACACTTGGTTGTGGCATGGAAATAATGAGAATGATAGTATGCACATTATTGAGAAACTCTGAAGACTAGAACTAGTGAAAGGTCTGCCAAAAATAAAGTTTAAGATGATCACATCTGCGATGCTTGCCAATTAGGCTAACAGACTCAAAGATCATTCAAAGTCAAAGACATTGTCTCAACTACCAAACCCCTTTAAATAATTCACATGCATTTGTTTGGCCCCAAGAAGGTTGCAATTATTGGTGGGAAAACATATGTTTTCGTTATTGTTGATGACTATTTCCTTTTACTTGGGTAATGTTTCTTGCTCATAAATATAAGTCTTTCACTATTTTTGAGATCTTTTGTAGGAAAGTACAAAGGGTAGTGGGACACTTCATTACCTATGTTCATAGGGATCAAAGTGGTAAATTAGAAAATAAAGCTTTTGAGGAATACAGTGCTCAGAATAGTAACTCTCTAAACTTCTCATTGCCTCAGTCTCCTAAAAAATGGTGTTGTGGTGTCACGACCCGATTCCTCAGGTCATGATGGAGCCTACCATAACACACCAGTAGGCAAGCCAACCTATAGTACCGAGCAACTAGTAATGAACTGCTCAATAATATAAAAAAATGTGGAATATATGGATTAAAGATCAATAAATAGAAGAACCCCCAAACACGGTGGTATTAGTACAAGAGCTTCTAATATCATAAAAGTACAAAAGTGATATATCAAGAACTATACTATGGTACGACTAGTCTCTGAATACAACTTATTGACTTTGTCTAATACATAAGAGAGAGAGAAAAGTAATGCTTCAAACGTTAGGAGCTCACCCTAAGTCTCCAAACTAGGGATGCTCCACACGATGCACACATCAGCAGCGATAACCCGTATTATGATCTGTAGGCTGCAAAAGTGTAGTTTGAGTACCAAATGAATGGTACTGAATAGGCAATTGCCAACTGAGCTCCAAAAATAAAGTAGATATACACAACATATAAAAAAATTGAAACTATAACCAAGATTCCATAACTCATATAATAAGTCAATGAGATTAATAAGGGAAACCTATCATATTTATGTCCAAGCGTCTAACAAAATAAGACTAAGGAAGTATCAGGGTAAACTATCTTATTCCATCAACATTCAACATACGTTAATGCTATACTATATATCCCATGTCAATATACGATAAAGAGGGAAATAAAGATATATAGTAATATAGAAAGCGAAGTAAAGACTATATAAAATAAACAACAAAGGAAGGGATATATGGTAGTACCATGGCTTCATATAGCTAGATATATATAGGTCTAAGTACTTATAAACATGAGATCATCTTAATGCACAACCTATATCATCATATTCTTATTTTGAGTCCTCACTATAATACTATCATAATTTAAACACTACCATACTCGAGGATTTTAATCCATTTGGCTAGACATGAAATGCTTATGCATCGTAATGCAATCATAAGATAGGAAAGGCTGAAGACATACCTCAAATCCTGCTACCGGATTAATGACCAATCTATCATAAGCTATCCATAATAATGATCATAACAATTATAACAACAATATCAATAACAACATGAATAACCGGCTACTCTGGACAATTAAATGCGTACCTAAGCCTATGGGTACCACCACTGCCTCAGGCTCAGAAAATCAAATCAACATACTACTAAACAAGTCATATTATTCACCCATACCTATGCAACTGTCCCCTACCAGCTGATAAATATATGTGCATACTGGTGGTAGGAGATACACATGCAAGAATGAATGCAAAATACACAATCAATATCACAACTCATAACTGTCCTTATCAAGACTATCATAATCGTAATCAACCTATGGCCTTTCCGGGTACCATATTATTTAAATAGTATCCTCCAAACTAGAATCGGGTATAAATATAATCATAATATTCTCTGGTCTGGCCGGGTATCTATATCATCTCAATAGTATCCTCCAGACTCAAATCTGGTATAAATATCATCATAATATCCTCTATCCTTATCGGGTATCGATATTTCATCACAATATCACATAAATCATAAAACTGACTCCAAACCCAAAAATAACATTCCTTAACCATTTCACACATTCTATCAACTCTAAACCAAGAGGAAAATCACCTCAGACTTGTCCACTCTATCTCATCATGGAGAAATCAAAGAATTAAAGTTGATCCGTTGATAGTCCATAAGAAAAACATGAGAATAAACTCATAAGGCATTATTTGGGCATACAAATGGAGATAATAAAGGAATCCAATCCATGTCAATACTTCAACCAGTCCGAATAAAAATCAAATTAAAATTTCAAAAACTAAGGTATAACTATTCATCACTAAATATCCCACTCCAGGATGTCTCCTCTATCAAGAATGAATCCATTTTGAATCCCACTCGAAAATATTACTCCCATTGAGTAAATCATCCTAAATTTTAAAAGAGAGCAGAAACTGGAGGTCAAAGATGAAATAAACAATACGAGGCCCATGGGCTATCATCTCAACACTTATCAACTATAATCCAACTGTAGTCTAGAAGACTGAATACCCAACCATAAAGTAGGCTCAATAAACCTATAAATGAAACATGAACTAAAACAAGGATAAGTCTAAAACAAAAGCTGCATACAAGCTCTACAACACCAAGATAAAAACTCAATATCAAAGTTGAATCTTTCGGTCTCAATTTTCTAAATCAAAACCAACAAGAAGCAGGAATTAATGCTCCATATTATCATACTTCGAAATACCCATTTCACGATATCAAATCCAAAATTAAGCCAATAAGCCTATATCAATGCTAACTATCTTAAAATGACTCTAGTATCAAAATCTAACATATCTGATATAAACCATACCAAGTCATAGTCGAGTATTATCTAAAGAGTAAAAATCACCACAGGGATACATTGACTGATAATCACAAGCAACCAACTCTATATTAACTGGAGGGAACAAAACATGGCCGTAGAATAGGAGTCATACAAAATGATAAAACACTGAAGAAAATTGTATATAAACCACTTAATATAACTTTGAGGGCATAAACTATCAAAAAATACTTAAAAACTTCCCAAGGCTGAAAACCACACAAAAATGGAAAAATCTCTAGTAGCTCAAAAAAATGCAACTTAAGCTAGAAACTAAGAAATGGAATACTGTATCTAGGAAAAAAAGTAGCCACATGCTTATATCATCGGGGAGAATCACTCCACCAAGCCTCACTAGGCCGAACAAACATCAAAATGAGGATTTCCAGAACCCACACAAATTATCATATCATCAAAGAAGAAATATCACTCTTAAAACCAATGGCAAAGCCGAGACAACCACCAGAGTACCAACAACTCAATTTAAAGATATTCTAATTTTACAACTTAATAAGCAATCATAGGAAAGGCCGCATGTATCTATCTTTCCAACTCCTTTAGAAAACACCATATAACTACGACAAAGGAGTATCTAATCTCCATACTAATAACACGACATTCTATCAAAAGAGAATAAACCCAACATACCTATGAGATGAATCCATGAAATCTCAACATCAACATCAAATCGCTATTGGACAAAGAAATGTCCATAAATAAAGAACGTACTTAAACTGGTCCATCTCACAAATGGGTTATATTAGAAGAGATAGCCAAAATAAAATCCTTCAATAAACAGGAGGCAAGTCTAAGGATCTCTAACTCAAAAATAGGCAACATAACTAAATTACCAATTCAAAATCCACAAAAATCATGGATACCATAATACATTCTCGAAATCATTCTAATATAGCAAACTCATAGGGAGCACAGTCAACCTCATCTTGCTAGGGGAAGAAATAATAAAATCAGGTTATATCTACTCTAGCCACCGAATAATTTCTCATGAAAATAAAATTCTCACTGGATTAAACTAGTCTATACAGCTACCCACCGAGAATCAAATTCATTATGTAACAAAATCAAGTTATAATGTCAAATAATATCAATAATCTAACATAGTGGTAGCAATAGGAATATCAATATCAATATACTGTATAGGTGATATAAAAATAAACATAAATATCATGTACTACTCAAGGGTCACAATAGGGATAATGTGCTAAGAAAAATGGTACTCGAACCCAAAACCACACCCATAAGGGAAAACATCAATATAGGTCTACTCCATCCACTACTAAAAGAAATAAACCATGCAGTGCAACATAATCATGAATTCAATAATAAGGCACATAATGACCGATATAAATTCATCAAGGCATATAATTATCAATTGGTATGAAAACCCTAATACACATAATAAGAGACAAATACAAGAAGTAAAAACACACCAATCTTGGCAGCATTCGTAGTTACATGACTAATGAGAATAGGGAAAATAAATCTGAATGGGTCTAAATCAGATCGACTGACTAAATCATCAACTGAGGCGTCGAGCGCATCATCTGTAACTAAAGATATCACAACATCATGAGCTAATCTAAATGAGATGAATAACTTAAATACTTGTTAGGGATACTCCCTAGACTAGTAGTTGTTCTCCTTAGTCATAGAATTTCCTGAAGCATCAATATGGAGAGAACACAAACTAAGCCAAAATGGATGGCCAATCGACACTAAAAGAAATTTGCAAATTTATGTCCAAATATCCTATTTGACAACTTAATTTAGGACTCTAGGATGGCGTGGAATACATGATAACTCTTTCTTATCACTTATCTCATACCAAGGGCATTCTTTGAACCGGTGTCTCATCATAACACAACCAAACAATAAATCTAAAATAATTCTAGGAACTACCCTTCATAATCCAGAATGATCAACATGGAACGAAGAACCATACCACACTTCACAAGTTTGATGGGGACTCAACCCAAATCTTTTTTAGCTACCGATGTGATCGTCAATAGACATCTCTGACTTTCTAGTTCGATAGTGTGTAAAAATTCTAGAAATAAATGTTTAATTGTTTTCTTCATTTGTCGACAATATCGCATTGTCCTTTGGGGATAGAATAAAGTCAAAGAATATGTTTAAAGTTCATAGAAATGTGGGCACACGATAAAAATTCATGAATTGAATTTCCTTAAGTGTCACTATAGCCTCCTAATGATACGTTATGGACGTCTCTGTACTGATCTTCAAGACTATACAAACACTTAGCACTTGTACTAATACACCAATAAAACCTAGGTTCTGATACCAATTTGTCACGACTCGATTCCTCAGGTCATGATGACCCCTACCATAACACACCAGTAGGAAAGCCAACCCATAGTCCCAAACGTCTAGTAACAGACTACTCAATAATATAATAAAAAGATATGCAATATATGGATTAAAGATAAATACATAGTAGAATCCCAAAACCCAGTTGAATCAGTACAAGAGCTTCTAATACCATAAAAGTATAAAAGTAATATATCAATAATTATATAATGGTATAACTTGTATCCGAATACAACTTAGAGACTAGTTAATACATAACAGATTGATAAGTAATGCTCTGAATGTTAGGAGCTCACTCAAAGTCTCCAAACTGGGGTTGCTCTATATGTTGCACACATCAATAAAAATAACTCATACTATAATATGCAGGCTACAAAATTGTAGTATGTGTTCCAAATGACTGGTACTCAGAAGCCAATAACCAACTGAGCTCAAAAGATAAACCTGATATATACAACATATAAACAAAATAAAAACAACAACCTAGAGTCCATAAATCATATAATATGTCAATTAGAGAAAGTAACCTATCATATTTATATACAAGCATCAAACATAATAAGACTAAGAAAGTATCAGGGTGAACTATCTTATTACATCTACATTCAACATACGTCAATATTATCAATACATCCAATGTCAATATATGAATAAAGAGCAAAAAAATAATATATAGTAATATACAAGGCGAAGTAAAGACTATATACAATGAACAAGAAAGAAAGGGATATATGGTAGTACCATAGCTCCACACAGATAGATATATATATATGTATAAGTACATATAAACACAAAGTCATCTGAATGCATAACCTATATCATCATATTCTGATTTTGAGACCTTATTATAATACTATCATGATGTAAATACTATCATACACGGGGATTCTAATCAATGTGGGTAAACACTAAATACTCATGCATAATAACGCAATCATAAGATAGAAGAGGCCAAAGACATACCACAAATCCCAATACTGGATCAATGACCAATCTGTCATAAGCTACCCACAATAATTATCAAATTAACGATAATAACAATATCAATATCAGTGTGAATATTTGGTAACTCAGAATAACCAAATACCTAGCCGAGCCTATACATACCCCCACCACTCCAAGCTCGAGAACTCTAATTAACATATAACAACACAAGGCATATTATTTACCTATAGCTGTGCAATCATCTAATACTAAAAAATAAATATAGGTGCATACTTATTATAGGCATGCGTATATAAGAATGAATGCAGTGTACACAATTAATATCACAACTCATCATAACTATCCTTATCAGGACTATCATTATTTTAATCAACCTTCGGCATCACCGAGTATCAATATCATCTAACTAATATCCTTAAAACTTGAACGAGTATCAATATAATCACAATATCCTCTAGCGTAGCTGGGTATCAATATCATCTCAATAGTATTCTCTGGACTAAAACTGGGTGTCAATATCATTATAATATGCTCTTTCTTTATCGGGTAGAAATATGTCTTTACACTATTCTCCAACTTTGCTAGGTATCAATATCATATCAATAGTATCCTCTAGATTCGAACCGGGTATCAATATCATCATAATATTCTTTGGTCTTTTAATATATCAATATGTCATTACAATATCCTCCTGCCTTGCCGGGTATCATGAGTATCAATACATAAATATCGGTATATAATGGGTACATAAACACAAGCTAATACACTCATAATCGTAAAGATATCTATCTAGTCAATACATCCTAACTACTTGTTATTCGCTAACCAACACTTATAATTATAAAATCACTAGTTTGCTAGTAATCACATAACCTAGATATTAGCCTAAACCATTCTTAAAATAATTCTGCCCATGGGATAGTAACTGACAACTTTTAATTTAAAAGTTAACATCTAACATCTATAGGAGGTTCATCAATAGAACAAAACAATCATTTATCCTCCATTCATTATTATCAACTAATCATCTTATATCTATTAATCATTACTAGATAATACATTACTACTTGTCGCCTAACCATTTTTTCTTTATTGACACCATTTATTAACTAACCATCGTTAGCTATCATGTTTCAACTAAGCAAGATTTATTAACTAATACATTAGCTTCCTAGCCATCAAGTTCTATAGTCCCTTAATAGATAACTATTTACCACATAGCTTAATCATCTAACAAGAAGAGCAGTCATATGATCACATTTCATCTTATAATCACATTATTTATAATGGTAAATAATCATGAACATACCAAATATATGTATGTCACCAGTATTATATTAGTGGAATAATAAACATCATACCATATATTTCCCCATCCCATACCAAAGAGATGAGTATATAATCATTTTTATATTTATATTCATAAACTATAATCACATTGTTTATAATGATAAACACTTCTCGGCTATTGCATCAATACCATAACATGGCTTTTAGCCCATTAATATATCCTGAATAATCACAACATCATAATCATAACCTTAGGCCTATGCTCGTATCTAGGAATCATAGCAATAATCATATTTATAAGTCGTAGAATGCCTCTAACCATCTTATATATAGGAGGTATCTCACATATACAAATCATAATATCAATAAATAAGTCATTATCTCTCTCACAAGAGGCATCTCACATATAGGAGGAATAATATAGATAGAAATATATTATCTATTAGATATCATATATCTGTTGGTCATACGTCAAGTCAATGAGGAATATCACTTCTCCAGGCCAATTTCTATATCTAAAAGGATCATCATCTCTATAGATCCAACAATCATGACTAA
Source organism: Capsicum annuum (assembly GCF_002878395.1). Taxonomy (NCBI): domain Eukaryota; kingdom Viridiplantae; phylum Streptophyta; class Magnoliopsida; order Solanales; family Solanaceae; genus Capsicum; species Capsicum annuum. The sequence goes on along the minus strand of NC_061115.1, from coordinate 80,357,408 downwards.
AGGAAATAGAAACTCTATAGGAAAAATACCAAGTCTAAGAGGAAAGATCATATAATACCCCGATCATTTCTTAAGCCTAAATCCATCTTTTGAGTGGATATGTATGAATTCCAAAGTGATTGTTGTTTAAAACATATTTTATTTATCTAATTTATACTTTTTATCATTTAGAGCATTGAATAATCTTTCCATCATTACTAATTTCATCAAAATCCAACATCGGATGAGTGAGTTATGGCCGTTTTACTTAATGGTATCGGATCGTCCAAGTTTGATGGTCGACCTGGTGGACCGTCAGGTCCCTGGTGGACCGTCAAGTTCCCCGTCAAGCCAAGGAATTGACTTATTTTTTAGGCCATGGTGCAAAGGCCAAGTTGGTGGATCATTAAAAAGTTGACAGACCGTCAAGCGGTTTGTCAGGTCGAGACAGAATGTCTCATTTTTGGACCTCAAGACGGATGACTTGGTGGACCGTCAATTTCTTGATGGACCATCAGTTTCCTAACAGACCATCACTTCGACAATTAGATCGAGGTAGAACGTTCCAATTTTGTCACTCAAATGATGGATGATCTGGTCGACCATCAGGAGACTTGAAGGACCATCAGATTGACTGTCACAGGCCATGATCAGCAAATTTTAGCATTTTCAAAAAAAAGGCATTTTGGTCATTTCCTCCTCATGTGATGTTATATATATATCAAAGTGGAGAAAAGTCACTCGTTTCCTTCTCCTTTCTCTTCCAATCTTCCAAGAATCTCCTAGAAACTAGGATTTCTACATGATCCAAAATCCAAATCCTCTTCTATGAAATTCAGAGAATTTTCCATGAATTTCTTCAAGTTGTTCAAGAACTAAGTTTCCCAATTCAAAGGCATAAATAATCTTGTCCTAAAAGTGTGAGAAGAGTTCCAAACAAGTTTCCACATCTTCAAATCAAAATCCAAGGTTTGTGGAGTTTGAACAAGAACATTCCTTTCGTTCTTGTGCCTAAAGATTTACTTTCTATTATTGATTTACATGATTTTGCAAGTGGGTTTACACCCAAATTTCTTTATGTATGATTTATGAGACTTGAGTTGAATAAGCTTGATATTTATGGTTATTTCACCATCATGCTTCTTAAATTGAGTATTTATTCCATGAGATGTATATTATCATTACATATTGATGATTTCTAAGTGATTTATGATAAGTGTCAAGATTTGTGTTTTTCTATAAGAAATTTGACTATTGAATATATATATATATATATATATATATATATATATCAATATTTGAATTGAAAGTCAAGAATGATTTTGATGATGTTTCTTTGGAGCTTTGGCATTTGAAATGATTAGATAAGCAAATGTACTTGATGTTGAGAAACATTATTTGAATTTGAGTCGAGTTAGGAATCCACAGTCGTATATGATTTATCGATGAGATAAACTGTTGTTTTGGTCATCATGATAGACCTATGAGTTGCTATTGATTGAAGTGAATTTGCTAACGCATTCTGAACTGAGTTTGGTTGGAGTATTTAGTACCGAGAGGAAAATTTGGTATTTCCCTAGAACTATGTGCCACCGTAGGATTGATGTTGATAGTTTTGGGCCAAAGGCCGAGTATGTGATTGTGATGATGAGATTAAGGTTTTACTCCCTGGAAAGAGTATGACACCCCTTCTAATGTAGGGTTCTTTCCTTAGGAGGGAAAAATGTTGGACTCCATGTGGCTCACATGGTGTAATTATGTAGGTAATAAGAAACTCCCACATCCATAATGATCTAAGTACCATGAGTTACCAAGTCACTCTAAGTCATGAATCAAAGAGTTTGAGTTGAGTTAAATGATTTATAAGATTTACGAAGCATCTATTATTACTAATACCTTACAGAAATGATGTTTTAAATAATTCAAGCGAAGAGAGTTATTATTGTCAACATGCATGATTTTCTTATACATTTATGATATTATTTAAAATGTTGCATCCATCCCCACATACTCAATACATTCCAAAGTACTGACTCCCATACTCTTTTGTTCTCTATATTTCCTCATGATATAGGTTCAGGTGGTCAGTCTCAGCAGCGATAGTGATCTTTGAGTACCTTCATCTATATTTCTGTGGTTGGTGAGTCCTCATGGTTAGAGGACCTATGTCTCCAATTTTGTCTGGTTAATAGATGGTTGTTTACTTTCAGTTCAGTATGAGTCAGTTGAGGATCTGTCCCAATGGCTCCTCAATCCTATGTAGTAGAGGCTTTGTTAGACTAGTGTACCAGCGTGTACAGCGATTTCAGTAGTTTGTTTGTATAGGGCAATATTACTTTATGTTTCAGTATGTTCATCACATGGTTATTCCTCTTTATCTTTGCATAATTTGTGCTATAATGAGTTCTGAAAGTGATGACAAGCTTAGATGGTTATCTTGAGGCCACGTTTGGCCTTGAGTACCATGTGACATATTGGGATTGGTTCTTGGGGCGTTACAGAGCATCTCTATAGACCAATCATCAAGTCTAAGAGGTAATAGCATCTTTATTGGCCACATAATGTAAATAGGAGGAATATCATTTTTAAATACACAATATCACTTTCACAAGTAGTATCATAACCATAACTCAAAAGACACAATCCGGAAACATCAATACAAGTTACTAAGTTATGAAGTAACTTTATTCAATGGCTCACTAGCCTCATCTATGTATAACATAAGCAACTAAGTCCACAAGACTTAACATAAGCTTAGGTCTAAGTGGGCCGAACTATTCCACTTCAAATCCAAAATTTCTATAATTAGGCATACTATGCCCCAAACTAGGCTAAGGTATCTAGTTCGTCTTCTGGATGTCAACCAAGCCATATTAAAGTCTTAGATAGCAACTTTGACTAGAAACAAGGGTACTCAAGTTAAGTCTACCTAACATACAATTCCAAAACTCTCACACTAGCCCAATAGGACTAAATATACAAATCATGCTTCAAATGCTAAAACCATATTCCAAGTATATCATTATATCATATCCATGCTATAAATTTATCCAACCTAGGGAGAAAGCAATAGGATTCTACAAGCATATTAAGTAATCCATCCTTATGGGTCAAAACCCCCATCTAATCCCCATACTTATATGTATATTCAATACTAAGCCGTTATCTAATATCAATCTTAACATTGATATTTACATGCAATATATATCATACATCATCATTTAGGAAGAGTAAACAGAAGCCTAGCATAAATCCAAATCGTAAAATCCCAAATCATGCACCATATGCTTGTCTTCACTTTACAATCCTCAAAATGTCATCACACTAACAAAACCGTGACATACTCATCAATACAAGTCTAATGTTACCTATATTGCGCTATTGTACTTCGGGTTCAAAAATGACACCAAAACCCCAAGTGTGTCCTATATACAGAAAACGAGTTTTCGAGACCAACCCAATCTTTACGCATGAATAAGGAATCATAACCCTCAAAGAATGGGTGAAACTAAGCATACTTTGGGTTAATATAAAGCTCTAGGCTAAATTGGGATTTTAGGTCCAAACGATAAAATTCAAGAATTAATTTAAGGAATTCTTACTAAAAATTTTAAGATAATAATGATAATAATCATACCTATAGATTTCATGAATTTTCATAAATTCTGCTAATAGCCCAAAATATGTTCGTGAGCCTTTGACCAGAACCAAGGGTCTCCGTAGACTAAAATCAATATTTCGAATGTGATGGCAAAGTTAGATTTTTAATTTGAGATTATTTCAACCAAATATGGGTCCCACACACATTATTTCTAATTTTCAACTTTTTGACTAATAGGTCGAAATGAGCTTGGGTGCATTGGAAACCAAACCAAAGGTTATCCTAGACTAGAGTTTATTTTTTGAAACTACTGGCACAGTTAGAATTTGCATCTGAGATCATTTCACTAAAGTTTTCACTTGGTGGCCATCTGGAACTAGTGAAAACTTCTAAATAGGGAATTGGCTCTAAAAACAAAATAAACAACTTGGTAACCAAAACATCGATCCCAGCAAGTCATAAATGAGTTAGGGAAACTATGGAGATGCTCAAACGGTAAAGTTAAGCATAAATATGGAAAATGAACTTAAGGGTCATTACAGGTGATATGAAAAAATTGATCTTTTTAGGAGACTGCAAAAAACCACACTGCTAGCACACAACCTTCTAGATCATTTTTGGGAAGAGGCAATAAGCACAGCCTATCACATTATTAACAGATGCCTCTTTAGACTTATTAAAAATAAGACGCCTTATAATACGTGGAGAGGGAAGAAGCCAAATATTAGATATTTTTATCCTTTTGGATGCAAATACTTCATCCATATCAATGGTAAGAATAATTTGGGAAAATGCAATGCACAAAGTAATAAAGTTATTTTTCTTGGGTACTCTTCCACCTATTGCACTTATAAGGCTTATAGTAAAATAATTTTCTGTGTTGAAGAATCTATGCATATTGTAATTGATGAAACTAAAATCCTCTTACGAGTTTGAGTATTGATAAAGAACTAGTACATGATCTACAATCTGAATCAAATACACGTACGACTCCAGAGCTGTTAAAAGATGAGTCAACTACACCCCTTCTGGAGTTGACTCCCATTATTGTGAGAGTCAACAAAAATTTCCAAGAGAATGAAAATACAATGCTAGCTATCCAAAGTATTTTATTATTATAAATCCATATAAATCGATAAATACAAGAGCTTCTTTGAGAAAACAAGCATTGGTTTCCCTTGTTTCTTAATTCAAACACAATAAGATGGATGAGGCCTTCAAAGATGAATTTTTTATTCAAGCCATGTAATAAGAATCGGATCAATTTGAACAACATCAAGTCAAGAATCTAGTTGTGAGACCCAAGAACTGCTCAATAATTAGAACTAGATGGGGATTTAGAAACATATTAACTGAAAAGAAAAGACCAAATATCGAACCACTTACGTAACTTCAAGAGAGAATCTCAGAGAGTCTCAATCTTAGTCTTGCAAGGCTTTGTACTTCCTATTTTATAATAGTTACACAAAGAATAAGATCGAGTCAACTTAGTAAAACAAACAAAGGTTATGTCACATGATTTGAAAAAAGAACTAACTCTTCGGAACTTGTTTACGACCATTGTACCAAAGCTCCACTTTGAAAGATCTAAGGAAACTTTGAAACCCAAGGGGAATGGAAGTAGACACCACATTGGTTTTTCGAACTAGGATAAATCTGTATGTTCTTATTTCAACTTGCTAATGTACTTATATTCTTATTTAAATCTAATTTGGTTAGTGAAGTATAGTGATTTGTAGGTAAGTCAACCATGAAGACTTAACATTCTTTTCACAAAAAATTTCAATTCACCCCTCTCCCTCTTGAATTTTAGATGGGTTACGAGAGACGATCTTAGATGAGGATCATGAATCGCATTATGCCATTAATCTTGTTTCGATGAAGATGTATTTTTATCTTAAGGTGATTTATTGGTGGAATAATATAAAGTTAGATATGACCAGTTTTTTGGCTAAATTGATAATGTATAATCAATAATGGTTGAGCACTTTCATCCCAGAGGGTTGTATCATGAAATTGAGTTGCATGAGTGTAAGTGGGAAGTGATTGACATGAATTTCTTTTGAAGTCTTCCTCAATCTAGGAATCAATTTTATTCAATTTGGGTCATCGTGCTTAGGATGACTAAGTCTTGTAAATTCTTGCCAGTGAGGATGATAAGACTTGCCCTGGGGCCTTGTTGTAATGGGTGTCCCAAGTTCGACATAGATCGGAGACCACTCCTGTTACCCAATCCAACCATTAGCCGCCTACCCTAAGTTGGCTGAATTTCGAGCATAAAAAAATAGTGCAACAGGTCACACAATAACCCTGGGAATAGATCACAATAGTGACCAACCTAACCGAGTTCATCCATCCTATGCCAACAATCCAACCATACCAAACCATACCAAATAAGGCCATAAACCAGGCCATAACCAAAGATATTCAAAAAACTAATAACATTAATCCCAAAATGTAATAGAATGGATCTACCAAAAATACCATCCAATTATATCAGCCCACCAGCTTATTTAAATTGAAAGGCTGACATCAATATTGGTACCACCCATAACAACCCATTAATGTACAACAAATCCACTAATCAATAGAGTAATAAAATAGGATTGGGACATGCCCCCAACCATAGAAAAAACCAATATCCAAAATAAAGTTAAAATGTCTAAAAGTATCCATAACATGGAATGGAGCCTACCAAAAGTATGGAATCTCACCTTTTAAGTACAAGTGCTATCCTCTAGTCAATAACTATATAGGAGGAGTAGAATGGCTAGTTACTGCATAGCATAGCTCGATAAATAAAATTAAAATTAAAATAGAAAACTACGAACAAAATTATGAATTAATGCAATTATGAGCACCATCATAGCGCCCGAATATTACAACCCAAATATAAATAATGATAAGATTATCTAGAAGAATAGAAAGGTGTGCATCAATATTAATAATACAAGCCCAAATAAAATTATTAAGGAAACAACCCCAATTAAAAAGGTAGTACTGACCCTACTACATGAATAAACAAAGCTAACAAAAAGATAAGGGTGCTCCCTGAAACTCCATCAAAGAAAACTATCCTTTTCATACCTGGCACCATTACTATTTATCTTGATATTAGACCATTTCTTCATGCAAGAACTTGAGCGATAGTTTGACAAAATTAGATAGGTCGTCAGGGAATCAGCTAGCTTTTATGTCTGCAATCGTGGCTGACTGACCGCGATCATGGATTGGCGGGTAACCGTGATCGCGCATGGGAACGCGGTCGGAATAATCAAGGGCTTGTATGCTCTCCTATTTTCCTCTTTCCATCTTTTCTGCTCACTTGGTGCTTATTAATCCTTGAATTGGTTTTTACCTCACATTACACACACTTCTTCTTTTATAAGCCTATAAAACATATTTAATTGTGTCACACATGGATGAGTTATTCATATGAAAAAACTAACATCAATACTATAAAAATATTTTAGAAAGTAAATGAGGTATCCTAGTTACATTTGTGGGTTGACTTCCACACAGCGCCTTAGTTATCATCGTGGCATGATGTTGGTATGTATTAATTTGTCAAGGAGGGTTCACAGGACCACACTTATAAAACTTCCCTTCATCAATTAACCTTCCAATAATTCTTTTCACCTATTTCTTGTCTTTACCGATTAGACATTGGGACAGCCTCTCTTTTGATCGAGCGTTGGGCATTTTTACTCCCATGTACACTGATAAATGCTCTTTCTTTGTCTTTTCCCCCTTCGCATACATTTCCAAGATTTTATCATAGTTTTGGTGAATGGCGATTGTGCCACTAGTGGAGGCTCCCTTATGGTTAAAAACTAGATGTACGAAGATGAGTCCCATTTGATTGTCTAAGTCTTTGAAAGAGGATAAATTGGTGACCACCATTTTAGAGAGTGAAATGAAGTCCTCTTCTAATTCATGAACAATTTTGTTCATTCTTTCAACTCTGTTCAAAATTCTTGTAAGGAGATCCTATGTTATATATCTGTCGGCGTCAATGGATCTTGACTCTTTTTTAGAATCCCAATCGTGGTGAGGTGTAAAATTGGAATATTCATGTTCCTAATCTCTCCTAAATCAACTAGCACTCAATTAATCCAACCTTGATTCACACCTTACCTATGATCGGCTAGATGAAAACCCCCTGAGTGGTTAGTTAGGTACCAAATTTCTTCCTCCATTCTCCTAGCTTCATCACATTCAGAATGGGTTCTTAGTGTCATGAGGTTTTCCATTTTCACGAGTACACCCATGACATACTTGGTTAGGAGCTCAAGTTTCGTTAAGATATTTTCCATTGTTTGCTCTTAATCCTCATCCCACTTTGTTTGTTCTGAAATAACCATGGACTTGGGTGGTGAACTATTTTAAAAGTTTATGTATCGGGTATGACATTCCCGATGGTGTTTAGTTATCCTCTCAATAGTTTGGTAGCCATATGAAAGTGCAAGTTTAAGAGAGAACTTTCCATAATATAGTTGACTCACATGATTCCCACTATTAAAGTGGCCAAAAAAGTGGACCAACACAATATGGGCACATCGCATTGGGTACTGCATCGACAGAAGCAAAGCGGCATGACGCTTATCATTCGAGTTGAGCGACGCGGCTAGGTGCCAATCGCATCACAGGGCGTGTTTTTGGTTTAACAAATCCAGGTCCAGAGGGGTATTTCAGTCTTTTCCCCTCACTTTGACACAGGATTTAGATCCCAAAAGAGAAAATTTTCCTCATATTTCATAATTCCCTCAAATTAAAATAATCCTATCTCAAGAACACAAACCCTATCCCCTTAAACATTCAAGTTCAATTCTCAAGAAATCCACTAAGAACCTTCTTAAATTCTTCAATTAACATATGTTAGATGTTGATTCATGGAACCTTTTCATCCATGGAGTTCAAGAACGCAATTTTCAAGTTCAATTATGATATTAATATGTATTTATGAATCTTATCCATAAATTTTTAATTTATTCCATGTTTACATGTGTTTTTCATTGGAGCTAGTTCTTGACATATTAAAGAATGAAAATTGCATTTTGAAATACCTAACCCATATTTTTAGTGAAGAAGGTATGTTACCATCCAATGTACGAAATTAATTACATGCTTTAACTCACGACCCCCGTGTTTATTATGAAATGTCTCATAGGTGAATTTTTAACAATGACTAATGAAGAAGTTCTCCAAGTTGTATTATGGTTTTAAATGCTTTTATGTGATCTTATTGATATTACTATCGAGTATTGGGGGTTATGAATACCCATAAACTTAGATTAAATTCTTTTAGAAGGGTTTTAAATATATTAGAGTATTATTAGTTCAGCAAGTACGTCATGTCAGTCAGTTAGTACAATCCAGTAATTAGAGTCAATTTAGTTAGGAGTAGGATTTAGCAGCAAGCAAACCCAGTTTGGGGCTCACCTGTTAGTTGAGGGTGTGACCTTTAGTAGCAGTCCCTACATTCTAGAACTATGTAGCCAGTGTAGGTTAAGATGTTAACCTGCCAGTTGAAGGTTGACATAAATCTCATTAGGGCCCAGCCAATTGAGGGTGAACCTTAGTCCTTCGGGACAACACTTTAGTGGATCCACACAGCCAGTGTTAGTACCCATGGCACGGTACTAACAACCTTCCAACTGGGGTCATAGGTTGGACCCCAATTTACCTTACTGGGGAATGTCGATTAGATGACAGCTCTCACAGTCTTAGTCTAATGTTTAGTTTGGAGTTCAATTTTCAGACTTGCTTGACCTATGCATATAGTTATTAGTTGTTCAACATCAGTATTTTAATATTTTAGTTTACTTTCTATTCCAATATCATTTCATATGCTTGGTTATGCTTTCTTAGATTTTACAATATTTCTCGCATACTATAAATCAGTTATCTCATGCTACTTATTCAGTCAGTATCATTCATGCATATAAACCATGCATGACATCCTACCCTTATTTAGCATACCAGTATAGTCAAAGTACTCACCGTATACTCATTTCTTGTGATCTGTAGTTTCATATCATAGGTTCAGATGCTCAGGTTCCTGACCGTACCTAGATCTTACCAGCCCATCCACAATAGTAGTAGTTGTGAATCCTTATGGTTTGAGGACCATTTACATTTATTTTAGTTCAGTTTAGTAGTCAGTCAAAGTTAGTTGGGGACTTGTCCCATTAACTCCACAGTTAGTTTGTTAGAGGCTTTCGAATACTTTCAGGCAATTATTCAGTTATCAGTTGTTATTGACAATCTTGCAGTATTGTGTTCCAATAGATGTTTTCAATATTTAGATTTAGTATTGTCTTTATATTTAAAATATTATGGTGTTTTCAATTAAATTTTGCACATGTTCTCTTTTATTTTATTCAATGCTCACAACAAGTACTAGCATGGATTAGCTTGTGGTTCTTCGGAGCTATTGGCACCATGTGGCATCCAGGGTGTACTCTCAGGGTGATACGAACTTAGAATCAGAACCTAAGTTTTTAAAGTATCCTAGGGAGTCTGAAAGCTTCATTGAGTTGACACTTGTGCATGGGTGTAAAGCGCACCACACTTATGGGCAAGAAGGTACAAGACATTTTAGGAAAATTTCCTTTCTTTTAGTGTTCATTTAGTACAATTGAGAATGAACTCAATTTAAAATCCCTTTCTAATCCAATTTTCTTTCCATTTATAGAACATTTCTCCCAAAATGACTAATGAGAAAAGAAAAGAGAATTAGCCTACACATCCACCTGTTCAGGAGAATCCCCTAAATGAGCCCATCTCCCATGCCAATTTAAAGTGGAATTCACTCCCTTAGAAAACTAAGTAGCATCCCTAAATAATCAGCCATCTACCATCCAAACTATTCTGGTGGATAATACTACTGCAGCTAAGATTTGGGACTTTACCTGTATGAACCCTCCTTTGTTTTCGAGATCTTAGTCGGATTAGGATCCACAGAAATTCCTTGACATAGTTTAGAAGGTAATTGATATTATGGGTTTGAATTCTAGTGAGAGTGTATAGTACGTTGCTTATTAGTGGTAGGATGTTGCTCACCCCTAGTATAAAAAGTAGAAGGGAGATAGAGGTGCAGATGCAGGAATAGTTGAATGGGAGGAGTTTAGCTACCACTTTTAGAGATAGGTTCTTTCCCTTGTAGGTAAGGTAACCTAAGATGTATGAGTTTATTAATCTATGGTAGGGAAACATGAGTATGAAGGAGTATTCTCTTAAGTTTACTCGGCAAGCCACATATGCCCCTAATGTTGTGTATGATGACAGGTCTAGGATGAGTAAGTTTGTCCTTGGTGTAGGTGATAGCATGGTCAAGGATTGTAGGACCATGATATTGATTAATAATATGGACTTATCTAGTTTGATGGTCCATGCTTAATAGATCGAGGATCAAAAGTGCATGGAAAGAGTAAGCGAGAATAAGGAGGATAGAATGGGTTGCTTAAGTTTTGCTCAGCCTAGTTAAGAGTGTGGTAACTATCCTCAATTACATTAGAAATCTTCAGCCCAACTCTATCTTCAGCTAGAGTGCCAGTGTTGAAGCCCAAAAATAATAATTAGCATAGGGCGCCAGGCCCTCAACCCTAGGGGAGTATGAATAGTGGTCGCACAAATTCTCTTTGTCAAAAATATGGTAGAAACCATCAGGGTATGTGTAGAGTTTTCAGTGATGTATTTATTAGGTATGGCAATCCAGGCCATAAGGTCAGGGACTACACACAAAGTGGTCGCACGGTCAGTCCAGTCATCCCCTAGTTTTATTCAGTCGTCCAACTTAGCAGGGTGCTACTTTCAGTGCCACCAGTGGGCAGCACACAAACAAGATTTCTGCACTTCAGTCCTAATAGGATAAGGAAAGTTCTCCTGATGTGGTTACTGGTACATTATAGGTCTTTTATTTACATGCTTATCCTTTATTAGACCCTAGAGCTTCTCTTTCTTTTGTAACTCCCTACATAGTAGTTAATCCTTCACATTTTTCACTCAATAGGTGTTTCTATTATAGCCATAAAGGTATACATGAATTGTTCGGTCACAATATCCTAGAGATCCACTTCACTAGATCTCGTGGAGTTAAAGATGACTGATTTTGATGTGATTTTTGGATGGATTGGATCTACTCATGCTATGCCTTAGTTGATTATAGAAACAGATTTATTCACTTTTAATTTCTAAATAAGCCAGTCCTTAAATGGGAGAGTAGTACTTCAATATTTAAGGGTCAGTTTATTTCCTACCTTAGTGCGAGAAAAATAATAGCTAAGGGGTGTGTACCACCTTGTTTGGGTTAAGGACTCTAATTACAAGACTCCTAGTATTGAGTCAGTTTTAGTAGTTAGGAAATTCCCAGATGTGTCTCCCAAAATCTTCCTAGAGTTCCTCCGAAAATGGAAATTGACTTCAGAATATACCTTTTTTCGGATTCCCAGCCTATCTCTATTCTTCCATACAGAATGGCTCGAGCAGAACTCAAAGAGTTGAAAGAGCAATTAAGAGGCTTTATAGATAATGGGTTCATTAGGCCTAGTGTTTCCCCATGTGTTCTATTGTCTTTTTCATGTGTAGGAAAGACAGTTTTCTTAGAATGTGCATCAATTACCATCAGTTGAATAAAGTCACTATCAGGAATAAGTACTTGCTCTGCAAAATTAATGACTTGTTTGATATACTTTAGGGTGCCAATTGTTTCTCTAAAATAGACCTCAGATCCGGCTATCATCATATCAGTGTCAAAGAAAGTGATATTTTAAAAATAGCTTACCAAACTCAGTACGGTCACTTAAAATTTCTAGTCATGTCATTTTGTCTTACCAATGCCCCAGCAGCTTTCATGGACTTGATGAACCGAGTGGTAAACTAGTACTTGGACATGTTCGTGATAGTCTTCATAGATGATATCCTTGTCTATTGTCATAATAAAAATAATCATGTAGACCATCTCAGAATTATATTACAGACTCTTAGAGCCCATCAGTTGTTTGCTAAATTCATAAAATGCGTGTTTTGGCTAAGATTAGTAGCTTTTTTCGACCATAGTTTTTTTGGTGATAGAATTAGAGTTGACCCTCAAAAGATTGAAGTAGTAAGAAACTGTCCCACACCTATTTCTTTATTAGATATCAGGAGTTTTTTGGGTTTGGCTGGCAATTATAGATGGTGTTAAAGAATTTTCGTCTATTGTGCCTTCCATGTCCAGATTGACTTAGAAGAAAGTAAAGTTTCAGGGGTCATATTCTTGTGAGAAAAGTTTTCTAAAGTTGAAGACTCGACTCGACTCACCTCAGCCCCAATTTTTGCCTAGTTTGATAATTAAGATGGGTTTGTTGTTTATTATGATGATTCCATAGTTAGTTTTGGTTGTGTTTTGATGCAAAGAGGTAATCTCATAGCCTATGCCTCTAAACAGATTAAGCCCCATGAGAAGAACTATCCTACCCATGACCTTGAATTACAATGGTGGTGTTTTCCTTAAAACATTTGAGTCATTAACTCTATGGGATGAATATTGATGTGTTCACGGATCATAAAAGTTTGTAGTATGTGTATTTGTAGATATTTTTAAATATTCATCGAAGAAGGTGGTTAGATTTGTTGAAAGATTATGATATAAGTGTTTTGTATTATTCGAGAAAGCCCAATATAGTGGCAGATGCCCTTATTATATTGTATATGGGTAGTGTTGCACATGTTTAGAATGATAAGAAGAATTTGGTTTAGGAGGTTCACTTGTTGGACAGATTAGGCGTTCATTTGTTTGACTCAGCTACGGGTAGTGTTTGGCTAAAGAATTGTTCAGAATCTTCTTTGGTTTCAAATGTTAAAGAAATGAAAGATAGGGATAACAATCTAGTTAAGTTGAAGGAGTTAGTCAGAGATCAGAAAGTACAGGATTTTACCCAATGGGGAGATGGTGTGTTGCATTGCTAGTGTAGACAATGTGTGCCATGTGTCGATAACCTAAGACAACGTATTCTTGTAGAAGTACATGGTGCATGTTACTCTATTTATCCAAGGGCCACTAAGATGTACCACAATTTGCAGGATATATATTGGTAGAGTTAGATGAAGTGGGATATTGTAGAGTTTGTAGCTAAGTTCTCTAATTGTCAAGGGGTTAAGGTTGAGCAGCAAAAGCCTAGTGGTTCTATAAAGGAAGTCAGCATCCCTACTTGGAAGTGGGAAGAGTTGAACATGGATTTGCCTTGAACTCGTCATCAACATGATTTGATTTGGGTCATTATTGACAGGAGGAAAAACTCAACCCATTTTATGCCAGTCAGTACCTCTTTTTTAGGCGAGGACTATGCCAAGATCTATATTAGGGAGTTTTTTAGGTTGCATGGAGTCCCATTATCCATTATTTTAGATAGGGGTATTCATCTTACCTCTCACTTTTGGAGATATTTCCATGAGGGTCTTAGTACCCAAGTTCATCTTAGTACAACCTTTAACCCTTAGACAGATGGTCAGTGTAATACCCCATATGTCTCTAAGCTAGGAGATGAACCATTTTTCCTACGTATGAAACCTCCTATCCTATGAGTAGAATTTTAGTGCATGACTTGCAATAAGTATCCTAGTGATAAAATAGCTTATGATACATTAAGCATGTTCGTATGAGTCACTTAAGGTAATACAAACTAAAAGTTTTTGAATCCATCAAGTTTTAATGTTTGATTTTGCAAGGGTCATATTTGAATGAGCATAAATCTATGTTAATGTAGTATTTCTGCATATTTATACCCACCAAATTTTAGATAATTTAATTATCTTTCCAACGATACCAATTTTCCCTTAATCCAATACCTGAGCGAAAAGTTATGCCCATTTTCGTGAGAGACAGTAAGGATAGGCGATTAGTTAGGCGCCGCCCAACCAAACTTAGGCGATTGGTTAGGCACCGCCTAAGTCAGTTCCAATGCCAAAAACACTCCTTTTCGAGTTATTTTGAGGGTAATTAAGTTTTTTAACACTCCTTACATGTCCCTAAACTTAACCCTACAAAATATATAGCTTCTAAACACATTACAACCCTATTAACATCTCAAAGCTCATCATCCAAGAGCACTAAAAGAGAAAAACAAATATGGCTGCATAATTAAGCTTGAAGATCCAATTTCAAGGAAATTCCTCCATTTAATCATCAAGAACCTCCCTTCCAAGGTATGCGTAGTGTTCATCCACGGATTCTTTTCATCTGTGGAGTTCAAGAATCAATCTTTAAAATACAAAATATTGGTTGATTGTGGTGATATGATCATACACTTGTTGATGATTGTTTGTTTTGCTATATAATAGTATTGTGACTGTATATCTCATGAAAGTTATGTTATTAGTTAAAAAACATGATCTTTAGATGGATTAATAGAATGGAAGTATGAAATCCACATATGCCTTAAATAATGTATGAAAGGTGTTCGATAAAATGCCTAGTATGTTAGAACTTAATATTTACATGATTTCATGATATCTAAATAACATGTTCATGTTAGTCATACACTCTAATATGAATTTCCATGCAAATTATGTGTTGTTATTATTGTGGTATAAAGCATGTATGATAATGGAGCTATAAATTATGTAAACAAAATATATCCATGCTTTCTCTACCATGTTTGAGATGCTGAATAAATACATGAAGTATAATATATCCCCAAATCATTACAATATGAACTAAACGTTACATGTTGTCGTTCCCTTACGCTTGAATGGTTTCCATGCGATTGCTATGAATAGTATATGTTGTTAGAATGCCCATGATATTAGAATATGAGATTTATGACTTGATTATAAGCATTCCTATTCATGATACATATTATGATGACCATGTACTTCATGAAATACCCCACTCATGTAATATGAATTATTATTGATGGTCGTGTACTCAAGAAATACAAGTTGCATCAGTTTCCTTCCATCGAGTCCTGGGGGTACTTGTACGCAAAAAATGTAGTTGTGTGCCTAGAGCTATGTCATGTTTTCACGATACTCTCAGTCAAGCCATGGTCTATAGAATTCAGTCAGTCATATGACTCAGGAAAACTTAGAAATCTCAGTAATCTCAATAGTCGAGTAATCTCAGAAATCTCAGTGCTTAATAACCTCAGCAACCTCAGTATTCTTAGTCAATCTTAGTAACTTCAATACTCTCAACCAGTCCTCAGAACTCAGTACATTTCATCAGTCCTTGGAATCCAGTAAACATAGTTTAGCTCTGCTAGACAATACCACTAGTATCAGTCCAGTTAATCAGTATCAGTTCAGCTAATCAGTTTAGTTCAGTTATTCGGTTCATAGTAGTTATTCAGTTCAGTGTCCTTCAATGGGAGTAAAAGTTAGCACAGAGTGATCCCAAGGATGGGAACTCACCTGCCAGTTCAGGGTATGATTCTTAATAGTCATCCTTGTGTTCCAGAACTACGTAGCCAGCGTAGGTTGAGACATCTTAACCCATTATTTTATGGTTGATGAGGTGGCTTAAACCGTCAATTTAGGGTTCCCACCTTTCTCATTTGAGTACCTGCCAGTATAGGGTTCTCACAACTGTCCTTACCAGTGGTACGGTATTGACACCCCTCCAGTCGAGGCAGAGATTTGACCCCAGCTTAGCTATTATAGCATATATGAGGCATGTCGGTTAGATAACTACTTCCCACGGTTTTAGTTATAGATTTTAGGACTGTAAACTATAGCTACTCAGTCTTAGTAAAAAACTCAGATAGTTCTTCAGATTTTAGTATATCAGGACTGTCAGATACAGTCAACTCAGAAATAGAATTGAACTCAAATACTTTCCTTTAGATTTATGGACTGTCAAATACAATCACTTATTCTATAAATCATAAAAGTTATAAGAACTCATGATATCAGTACTCAGCTTCAGGACTGTCAAATACAGTTAATCAGACCAGTTCTTCATAATTTGAACTGTCAGAAAAAATCATTCATTTATCAGTAATGCAATATCAGTCTCTTAGTGTTCAGTAATACAGTATTAGATCCATCACTTATTAGTGATTTACATATCAATATCAGTAAACTCAGTCTTTCAGAATCTCATTATCAGTACACTCATGTTGTCAGTATTCAGACTTCGTAGTCAGTATCTCCATGAGTTCAGTTATAGTTACGTATGCATATATGTACTCTCACACTCATATCAGTATGTATTTTTCATGCATAGAACCCGTTGCATATATCCTACCTTCCTCATATACCCAGTATATTCAGACGTACTGACGCATTTGTGTTATGGTGCTTTCTCTTATGTTGCACCATAGGTTCAAAGGCTTGAGCTCCAAATCAGCAGTAGATTCCAGGATCAGCAGTCATAGTTAGATGTGAGTCCTTATCTTTCAAGGACATGGTGATTTCATTTCTATTTCAGTTTTCAGTTTATTTCAGTAGTTGGAGTTAGTTGGGGACATGTCCTATCAACTCCTTATTAAGTTTAGTTAGAGGCTTTCAGACTAGATGTCAGATTAGATGTTTAGACTTCAGTATTTATGTTTCTTTTTGGTATTGTTATACCATATTATTCAGATATGTATCAATATTAAACCTTATGTCCTTACAGTTCATGTTTCCACATATTTTATGAGGTATTATGCAGTTTACTGGTACAGATATCAATCATGGATTAGTTTGTGGTCCCTCGGGGTCATGAGCACCATGTAGCATTTCGGTTCAGCAAATCGGGGTGTTACAAACTTGGTATCAAAGCCTAAGGTTCAACAGTGTCCTAGGAAGTCTGAAAGATACATCAAGTAGAGTCTAGTACATGGGCGTGTTGTGCACCACACTTATGTGCAAGAGGCTATGAGATGTTTTAGGAACAGTATCCCTTCTTTCATGTCTCAAGATCATGCTATAGCATGTTTTTATAAGGAACCCATGTAGATTCATATTATGCACCCCTCATGTTCACTTTACCTTACTTTCAAGGTAATAGAAACAGTGAAGTTCAAAGTCCTAAAGACAAGGCTTTCTCATACTGTTCCTACGGTCACTTATGAGATTAGCAACATACTCAAATAGTATCCCATCAGTTCATTATTGTTCCAAGGTCGTACAGATTTTATTCATGATTATGAGAACTTATTCTTGAACCCAGAAGTTTAGTAGTAGTAGAGTTGGGTTAGTATTATTCTATTTGATTAGATTATGTATTCATGGGGATTAGATCAGTAGGCTTGAATAGTACGAGCTAAACAATTATTGACTCAAAATTAAGCATGAAGGTATGAGTGTAATATTAGCAGTATATAAGGAAACAGAATCAGATGATGTATTTAGTAAGACAGACAGGTGTTGAACATAATGTAGGTATGTGATGGTTGATCAAGTACCTAAGACAGGCCCTCAGATTTCAGTAGTAGAGCCAGTATGTATAGAAAGTAGTAAGGGAAGACAATTCCAGATCCATTCTCATCTCAGTGCATAGTTTTTCACTTCAGCTATCACGAAACCAACTCAGGCATTGCATACCAACTCTATGGTCACAAACTATAATTAAGTATGAATTCAATTTCCAGTATAAGGAGTCCCTTTTACTCCACAGTACGAGTCATGTTCCATGAGAACAATCTACTTTCACACACTTTTCAGGGATTATGTGCACCTTCAGTTCGCAATATAAGAGGTTCTGTTCCAGCTCCCTCAATATTATGAATCATGTCCCACGAGTACAGAAAACTCTAGACTCAGGTCATGCAGCTCATGACTCATGTACGCATATCATGCTTTCCAGTATACTTAGCTTCCATGACTCATGCTATGCCCTTACTGATCAAATACATTTAGACTATGTTATGTATATCCTCAGTTCAGACCTTATTGGTAAATCCAAACTATTGATATTTTATTCCTCAAGTTTTAGTTATGTGTCAAGTTTAGTTTGTATCTATTCATATTTCAAGTCCTCTTGATTTACTCCTCCAGTTATCTCTCTTTATGGAATAGTGTACTGATGAGCAGTTGTTTAGATAAGAGAAAATTGTTGCATGCTTACTTTGCACGAGGTTGTAGTTGTGAAGATAGGCTTAAATGTCATGATAGATGTGCAAGTAAACGTCTATTAAGGGGTCATATTTAGAAGTTGGGAAAGTACAAAGTTTAAGTGTACATTTAGATCTTAGACTTATGTCAATCCTCAGCATGTAGCCATCAAAAACTCAGTTGCCAACTAAATTATAGTTTCAGTATCCAGCACTCAGTGATCAGTGTTCACTCCTTGAATTCAGTACTTCTGTACTATCTATAGGCTTAGTTATAATGTCATCTTCAGTTCAGTAACCAGATTTGAAACTTAGTTCAGTTCCAGACATGCTTGACCATAGCATTCAGGTTGTCAGTACTTAGTTATTAGTGTTTCAGTACCCCAGTTTATAGAATACCTCTGAGCTATTTCGTATGCTTGGTCTCGCATTTAAAAATAATATAGACTTCATGAATCCATGGTCAGATACCTCATTCTACTCAGTTAGTCCTTATCTCTTATGTATAAAACTCAAAAATCTCAGCCCAGCTATTAAGACTAAGTATAGTTTAGCTTTGCAGATCCAGTATTCAGCTATCAGCTATTCAGTTAATCAGGTAAGTTAGTATATTTATGCACTCGTGTTCAACTCAGTTCATGTATCATGTCTCAGTTTCAGATCCTAGTTATTTAGTCATGGCTCAGTTCCTAGGTGTTTTGAAGATCGCCTCAATTTCCCTCAGTAACTCATCCAAGTCAGTATTCTTTGAGGGACATAGTGTCCCAAGGGGGAGATACATCATACCCCCTAAATTTTATGACATAAACATGCTGCTCTATTTTCATTTGATGAATCCAGTTTGGAGAAGGGGTGCTCATAAGTTAACCCTCAAACTCCAACTTCAGTCATATACCATGTTTTCAAGATTCAGTTCAGATCATGATATTCATTATATCTACCACGTCCCAGACTTAGTTATGTTCTTATGTTTCCGATCATGCATATGGAGTAATTAATCTCAAACTTATCGGTATTATCAGTTCAAGGTAACAGTTTTCCTTAAACTTACTCGTTCTCATGTTCATATTTCAGTGCCAGACTTTGTATTCAGTTCCATGCTCAGTTTTCAGTTCAAACTTAATACCTTTACCATTGCATGTTCATGAGTAAGTTTAGTCATGAATTCACGCATCAAATATGTGTGATAAGCTCATTAGTACTTTCAGTCATGCATTCACGTATTATGTCAGTCATATAATCATGGATCAGATATGCATGGATTCATCCTTTCAGTTGTGCATCAGATATGCATTCTCATTTTGAGAAAACTTACTTTATTAGAATCCTCAGTCTTATATTCATGAATAGCGTCCCATGCATCATATATGCATGTTCAGTATGTTGTGCTTAGCTTTTAGTCATGCCAGTCATGAACCCATGTTTTAGTAGTGTATGTCTTGTACTTACTTCGTCTTATTACCTCTCCCGCCTTTGTTAATTTCTATTCGAGGATGAATGTTCCCAAGGGTGAGATATTGTAATTCTCCATATGTTACTAAGCTAGGAGACGAACCATTTTTCCTACGTATGAAACCTCCTATCCTGTGAGTAGCATTTTAGTGCATGACTTACAATGAGTATCCTAGAGATAAGATAGCTTATGATACATTAAGCATGTTCATATGAGTCAGTTAAGGTAATACGAACTAAGAGTTTTTGAATCTATCAAGTTTTAGTGGTCGATTTTGCAAGGGTCATATTTTAATGAGTATAACTAGATGTTAATGTATTATTTCTGCATATTTATACACACCAAATTATAGATAATTGAATTAGCTTTCGCATGATATCAATTTCTCCTTAATCCAATACCCGAGCAAAAAGTTATGCCCATTTTTGTGAGAGACAATAAGGATAGGCGATTGGTTAGGCGCCGCCCAACCAAACTTAGGAGATTGGTTAGGCGCCACCTAAGTCAGTTCCAATGCCAAAAGCACTCCTTTTTGAGTTATTTTTAGGGTAATTAAGTCTTTTAACACTCCTTACACATCCCTAAACTCACCCCTACGAAACATATAGCTTCTAAATACACTACAACCCTATTAACATCTCAAAGCTCATCATCCAAGAGCACTAAAAGAGAAGAACAACTAGGGTTTCATAATTAAGCTTAAAGATCCAATTTCAATGAAATTCCTCTATCAATCATCAATAAACTCCATTCCAAGGTATTCGTAGTGTTCATCTACGGATTCCTTTTGTCCGTGGAGTTTAAGAATCAATCTTTAAAATACAAAAGCTTGGTTGATTATGGTGATATGATCATACCCATGTTGATGCTTGTTTTTTTTTTATATATAATATTATTGTAACTGTATATCTCATGAAAGTTATGTTATTAGTTGAAAAACATGATCTTTAGATGGATTGATAGAATGGAAGTATGAAATCCACCTATGCCTTAAAGAATGCATAAAAGGTGTTCGATAAAATGCCTAGTATGTTAGAACTTCATATTTACATGATTTCATGATATCTAAATAACAAGTTCATGTTAGTCATACACTCCAATATGAATTTCCATGCAAATTATGTGTTGTTATTGTTGTTGTATAAAGCATGTATGATAATGGAGATATAAATCATGTACACAAAATATATCCATGATTTCCCTACCATGTTTGAGATGTTGAATAAATACATGAAGTATAATATCCCCTGATCATTACAATATGAACTAAACGTTACATGTTGTCGTTTCCTTACGCTAGAATGGTTTCCATGCGATTGCTATGAATAGTATTTGTTGTCAGAATGCCCATGATATTAGCATGTGGGATTTATGACTTGATTATAAGTATTCCTATTCATGATAGATATTATGATGACCATGTACTTCATGAAATGCCCCACTCATGTATTATGGATTGTTATTGATGGTCGTGTACTCAAAAAATACAAGTTGCATCAGTTTCCTTCCATTGAGTCCTGGGGGTACTTGTACCCAAAAAATATAGTTGTATGCCTAGAGCCATGTCATGTTTTCACGATACTTTCAGTCAAGCCATGATCTATAGAATTCAGTCAGTCATGTGACTCAGGAAAACTCAGAAATCTTAGTAATCTCAGTAGTCCAGTAATCTCAGAAATCTTAGTGCTCAGTAACCTCAGCAACCTCAGTATTCACATTCAATCTCAGTAACTTTAGTATTCTCAACCAGTCCTCAGAACTCAGTACATTTCATCATTCCATGGAATACAGTAAACTTAGTTTAGCTCTGCTAAACAATACCACTAGTATCAGTCCAGTTAACAGTATCAGTTCAGCTAATTAGTTCAGTTCAGTTATTTGGTTCAGCTTAGTTATTCAGTTCAGTGTCCTTCAGATGGGGGTAGAAGTTAGCACTGAGTGAACCCAAGGATGGGAACTCACCCACCAGTTGAGGGTGTGATTCTTAGTAGTCATCCTTTTGTTCCAGAACTTCGTAGCCAGCATAGGTTGAGACATCTTAACTCGTCAGATTAGGGTTGAGGAGGTGGCTTAACCAGTTAGTTTAGGGTTCTCACCGTTCTTATTTGAGTACCTGCCAGTATAGGGTTCTCACAACTGTCCTTACTAGTGGCGCGGTAGCAGAGATTGGACCCCAGCTTAGCTATTTTAGCATATTTGGGGCATGTCGGTTAGATAACTACTTCCCACGGTTTCAGTTACAGATTTCAGGACTGTCAGCTATAGCTACCCAGTCTAAGTAAAGAACTCAGATAGTTCTTCAAATTTTAGTATATCAGGACTGTCAGATACAGTTAAATCAGAAATAGAATTGAACTTAGATAGTTTCCTTCAGATTTATGGACTGTCAGATACAGTAACTTATGCTATCAATCACAAAAGTTATCAGAACTTATGCTGTCAGTACTCAGCTTCAGGACTGTTAGATACAGTCAATCAGACCAGTTTTTCATAATTTAAACTATCAAAAACAATCATTCATTTATCAGTAATGCAATATCAGTCTCTTAGTATTCAGTAATACAGTATCAGATCCATCACTTGTTAGTGATTTACATATCAATATCAGTAAACTCCGTCTTTCAGAATCTCATTGTCAGTACACTCATGTTGTCAGTATTCAGACTCAACAGTCTGTATCTCTACAAGTTCAGTTATAGTTACTAAGGAATCCACTACCACAGCATCGCTAATATGCTTTCTAAGCATGGAGACATAGAATATTGGATGAATAGAGGACAACTCGGAAGGCAACTCGACTTTATAAGCTACCTTACCAACACGGCTATGAATTTTGTAAGGACCAACATAACAGGGACTAAGCTTCCCCTTCTTTCTGAATCTCTTTACCCCCCTTCATGGGTGAAATTTTCAGATACACTAGGTCACCAACTTCAAACTCAAGGTCTTTCCTTCTAACATCCGCATATGATTTCTGACAACTCTGCGCAGTTTTCAACCTTTCCCAAATCAACTTCACTTTTTCCATAGCCTTAATACTGAATCAGGACCACTCACAGCCAGTTCACCCACCTCGAACCAACCTATGGGTGATCTACACTTCCTCCCATATAAGGCTTCAAATGGAGCCATGCCAATACTAGAGTAGAAGCTATTATTTTAAGCAAACTCTATCAACGGTAAGTGATCATCCCAACTTCCCTTAAAGTTAAGGGCACAAGCTCTCAACATATCCTCCAAGGTCTGGATGGTCCGCTCAGCCTGAACATCGATCTGTGGATAAAAAGCAGAACTCAAAAGCACTTAGGTACCAAGACCCTTCGGAAAAGCTTTCCAAAATTGCAAAGTGAACTGAGTACCCCTATCCGAAATAATAGACAAGGGAACTCCATACAGTCTGACTAGCTCTCAAATATACAATCTAGTGTAATCCTCAGTAGTATATGAAGTATGAATAGGCAAGAAATGAGCAGACTTAGTCAACCTATCAACTACAACCCAAATGGAATCATGATGGCGTCGGGAAGCAGGTAAACCAATCACAAAGTCCATATTTATCTCTTCCCACTTCCAGGTGGGAATAATAAACTCTTGCATCATACCACCAGGTCTTTGGTGTTGAACCTTAACCTGTTGGCATGTTGCACAATTAGCTACAAATGCTGCTATATCTTTCTTCATGCCACTCCACCAATAGATTTCCCACAAGTCTCAGTACATCTTTGTGGCACTAAGATGAATAGAATATCATGCCCCGTGCACTTCAGCCATAATCCTCTGTCTAGATCATCAACATTCGGGACACCCAATCTACTCTGAAATCTCAACACACCATCTCTCTCTTAGGAGAAAACCTCCACTTTTTGGTCCTTGATTGACTCCTTAAGTCTGACCAAACTAGCATCTAAGTATTGCTTTTCCTTCACTTCCGAAACCAAGGAGGATTCGGAACTATTCTGAACCCCTATAATACCTTCAGCAGAGTCAAATAACTTAACCCACAATCTAGCCAAACGATATACTTCACAAGCCAACTCTTTCTTACCTTCTACCACATGCGAAACACTACCCATGGACACTCTACTTAGGTCATCGGCCACAACATTGTCCTTGCCCAGATGGTATAGCACACTCATATCATAGTCCTTTAACAATTCTAACCATCGTCTCTGCCTAAGATTCAATTCTCTCAAGGTAAACACATACTGCAGACTCTTATGATCAGTGAAAACATCAAAATGGACACCATATAAATACTGTCTCCATATTTTCAAAGCAAACACAACAACAGCCAACTCAAGGTCATGGGTAGGGTAATTTTTGTCATGGGGTTTCAACTGTCTAGAGGCATAAGCTATCACCTTACCCTTCTGCATCAATACACAACCCAACCCAACTCTCGAAGCATCACAATACACCATAAAACCATCAACACCAACAGGCAAAGTCAAAACAGGGGCTGAAGTGAGTCGAGTCTTCAACTCCTGAAAACTCTTATCACAAGATTCGGACCACAAGAACTTCACTTTCTTTTGGGTCAACCGAGTCATAAAAGACACTATAGAGTAGAAACCCTCAATAAAACGATGGTAATAGCCAGCTAAACCCAAGAAACTTTGGATATCAGTCGGAGAAATAGGTCTAGGCCAATTTCTAACAGCTTCGGTCTTTTGGGGATCAACTCTCATACCCTTGGAAGAAATGGTATGACCCAGAAAAGCAACTGACCTTAGGAAAAACTCACACTTACTGAACTTGGAAAATAACTTGTGATCTCTAATGGTTTGCAAGACAGTTCGGAGATAATTAGAATGTTCATCCACACTACGGGAGTACACTAGTATATCATCGATGAACACTATGACAAACATACCCAGATATGATCTGAACACTCGATTCATGAGGTCTATGAAAGTTGCTGGGGCATTATTTAACCCGAAATACATAACAAGAAACTCAAAATGGCCATAATGAGTTCGAAAAGTGGTTTACGGGATGTCACACTCCCTAACTTTGAGTTGATGATAGCTGAAACGAAGGTCTATGTTTTAGAAATAACTTGCACTTTGCAATTGGTCAAACAAATTATCTATTCTCAGAAGGGGGTACTTATTTTTTATGGTGACTTTTATTCTGTTGGCGGTAATCACTGCACATACGCAAAGAGCCATCTTTCTTTCTCACAAATAACACAGGAGCATCCCAAGAAGAAACACTGAGCCTTATGAAACCCTTTTCTGGTAGATCTTTGAGTTGCTCTTTCAACCCCTTAAGTTCTGTAGGGGCCATACGGTAAGGAGGAATAGAAATGGGCTGAGTATCAGGAAGAAGATCAATCCTGAACTCTATCTCTCTATCCGTAGCTATCCCTGGGAGATCATCCAAAAAGAAATTAGAAAACTCATTAACGACATTAACAGATTGGAGAGTTGGAGTCTCAAACTTAGTGTCTTTGACTCTAACCAAATAGTAAATACACCCCTTGGAAATAAGCTTTCTAGCTTTGAGGTAAGAGATAAAATGACTCTTGGGTGACATAGAATTCCTAGACCACTCAAACACGGATGTACCCAGAAACTGAAACTTGACCACTCGGGTCCAACAATCAATAGAGGCATAAGAAAAATACAGCCAGTCCATACCCAGAATCACATCAAAATATACCATTTCTAACTCAATCAGATCAGCCAACAAGACTCTATGAAGAACGATAACAGGACACTTTTTATACACTTTCTGGGTAACAATCGAATCACCCACTGGGGTAGAAACTAGGATAGGCTCAGGAATAATCTCAGGACTTATTTTAAAATTCACAGCAATCAAAGGTGTAACATATGAGAAATTAGATCCAGGATCCAACAAAGCATACACATCAAACTGAAATATATGAAGCATACCAGTAACAACATCGGGAGAGTCCTCTTATTCCTGGTGGGATGGTAAAGAATAAAATCTATTCTAGCATTGCACGCCAGCATTGCTAGAAGAGGCACCCTGAGCTGAGGCTGGCCGAGTCGCTGGAACTGGAGCACTAACAGTCTGAGTCTGGGTCTGAGGGCAATAGTCACGACACCCTTGTCCATCCTGTGGACAATCTCTAACTCTGTGACCCATGTCACCACACCGAAAACAACCCCTCTTCTCACCCCAACACTCACCCGAATGAGCCCTACCACACTTAGGACACAAGGGATGATTTGGCTTACTGCCAGCACTGTACTGGGACCTAGATACATATGACCTACTACCTTGCTCCTGCCTATCTCTAGGCACGAGAGCAATAGCAGATAACGGTGTTGGCATAGATGAACGTCCTAATACTGAGGGTGACTCCCTCCCTATGATCTAGTCTGACCCTGTTCGTGCTGCTCGGACCTAGCTCTCTTATTCCCTCTCATTCTATCTCTCTTCTTAACCTTGTCTTCCTCAATTTATTGGGCATGTGTCATCAGCCTAGAAAGATTTATCTCAGTATTCAGCATAGCAGACCTACACTCCTTAACTACATAACTAGACACTCCAGTCATAAACTTACTCATACTAGCCCGATTATCAGCCACTAAGTTAGGAGCATACTTGGCCAACTGATTGACCTTTAGACAGTACTCCCTATCAGTCATAGAGCCCTATCGCAGGTTCATAAACTCTTCCACCTTTGCCTCCCTCATCTCCAAAGGGAAAAACTTATCCAGGAATGCATCCTGGAACTCTTGTCAAGTTGTAGAGATAGCTCCCTCACCTATACCTTTCCTCCAAGCAACAACCCAGTCATAAGCAAGGTCTTTCAACCTTTACGCAGCCAACTCCACACAATGTTCCTCATATACATGCATCACCTAAGTAATCTTCCGCACCTCCTCTAAAAACAATCGTGGATCCTCATCAGACTTGGACCCATAGAATTTCGGCAGATTTATCCGCATTAAGTCATGGATCCTGGTAGCAGCTAAATCAACTCCTTGCTACTGTAGATCCGGGGCTGAGTTGGCCTAAACATTTGTACTAACAGCTTAGGCCAGCGCCTGAAATTTAGCATTAGACACGTTTTCATTCAATGGGTCAGCGGGTTGAGGTTGATGATCATCATTATTTCTTCTCACTCGACGTGGAGGCATATTTTTGAAAGGGGATAGCATATATCAATAGCAGAGAGAGACACTTTAAGCACGATAGACTTCTGAAAGAAAGATTCACACTTTTTCCTCAAACATCTTGTAGCCTCTTGCTCATGGATGTGGAGCGCTACACACCGATGATCAAGACTCTACTTAACGCAGCTTGTCAGACTCCCTAGGATACCTTAAAACCTTAAGCTCTAATACCAATTTTGTTATGCCCCAAAAAATGGGCCTCAAAGCATCACACGGTGCTTAAGTCTACGAGTAGCCCCAAGCTAACACTTTGAGCCATTTTCATTTAATTCAACACAAATCAATGGGGTTTCCATAATTAACCCTTAAATATCAACAGAGTAATCATCATCCAAGAATAAAAGAATTTCAGAAAGATAACAAAATACGACTTATTAGTCAACTCCCAACATCTATACTAGTCTGACAAACCTCTAAGAAAATTAATAAAACTAGCGAGCCATTAAGATATGCCCCAACTGACTCATACTCAGTATCAAATGTAAGCAATTCCGTGAAACCAACATTAGACATCACATCCTTGGAACATAAGGACTCACCACAACAGAGGATGTAGAACAGCATGTCCGAAGAATCACTATCGAACCTGGAACTGAGCACCTACACCTACATTCCAAGAAAATACAGCCCACATCCGAAGATATGGGTCAGCACCATGGAAAGGAACCGAGTATATGGGGGTGTATATAGTTGTATAAACATCATCATCATAGATATTTATAAGAAATATGCAGGATGTATAAAAGACTCACATAGCCCGAAGAAAATCATCATAATCATGAGAGGATAAAATAAGTACAATAACACATGTGAGTCATCATATAATTTATCAATCACTTTCAGTTCATCAAGAATATCAATTCTCATAATGTAAATATCATTTAAATATTTCGAAAGAATAAGTTTCACAATTCCACTTTCAAATCACTTCACCATTTAACATAGACACAAGGAAACACACACACACTGGGAGATCCTATAACTGACATAAACTATGTGAGCTACATGGAGTCCAACGTACAACCCACGTTGGCGAGAGCTGTCCTATCCTTGCTATCAGAGAAGGACTATTGATACCAAATCCACACAGACTAGTGATCACTATATAAATCAGCCACAGGCTCACTCCTATGGGGGTACGTAGTTCTAGGTAAGTAAGGTCTCTTTATACCTCCCATTCGGTGCTAAAGATTTCTTCCAAACTTAGATCAGATCATTTCAAAGACAATCCACAACAAAATAATTTCAGTAATATATAAATATACATCGAAAGCCATCATGTTTCCCATCTATCAAAATCAACCACATTGTGGATTTCTTTAAGACCAAAAGGTCAAATCATTCAAAATATCTCAAATATTCAACATCAACGTGCTTATAACACACACTTTTTTTAAAAAAACATAATTTTTAATGGGGATTCACGACCCAAATATCTAAATCATGATAAATATCATTCAAGATTCATGCTTTATATCACCACACATGTAACTTCATCTTTCAAAATCATAAACATTAAGATTTCATAATAATCATCATAAGATATGGGTTCATGCTTCAAATTCATAAAAATCAAATAAAAATCATGCCTTTGTAAAGAAAATAACTTTTGGGCGCAAGAACGAAAGAGAGTTCTTCTTGAAAAAATCCATATACCTTGAATGATGAACTTTAGATCGATACTCCTTTTTTGAGATGTTAATGGTGCCTTCGAATGATGGTTCTTGGAGTTCTTGAACTAGGAACTTGGAATCTAATAAATTTGCAGAATT
This sequence comes from Capsicum annuum, assembly GCF_002878395.1. Classification (NCBI taxonomy): domain Eukaryota; kingdom Viridiplantae; phylum Streptophyta; class Magnoliopsida; order Solanales; family Solanaceae; genus Capsicum; species Capsicum annuum. Next base: position 80,328,429 of record NC_061115.1, on the reverse strand, counting down.
AATGGTGAAATTTGGAGGTTCTTGAAGTTAAATGTAGGAGCTTAGGATTTTCTTTTTGAGGGAATTTGATGAAATATAACATATAATACTTCTAATAGGCTTTAATATAGGGTTTGGAAGGATTTTGGGTGAGGTGGAATGACCAAAATGCCCCTAAAAATCAAATAATTCTCAAATCTGTCCTTTGGTGGACTGTTTTGATAGGCCTAAGTAGATCAACCATAACTTTTTACTCCGATATCCAAATTTGATGAAACCAATTTCATTAGAAAGAAGACTCTCATATATTTCCGTTGATATATAGTTTCTCACCCAGATCATTGTGTACGAGGAGTTATGATCATTTGAAGTTGACCCAAAAATTTTGCTTTTGATAGGCTGAAGTAGATCGACCACAACTTTTTTCTCCGATAGACAAATTGGATGAAACTAATTTCATTGGAAAGAGGACTCGCAGAAATTTTCGTTGATATATAGTAGATCACCCAGATTATTATGTAAAAGGAGTTATGATCATTTAAAGTTGAAGCAAAAATACGTCAGGCCTCAGTACTTTTTCCTGCACGTTTTACTGTTCACTACTATTCACGGTTCGATTGGAATGTTCATAACTTGTCGCTTGGGTGTTCGTTTTGGATGATCCATATATCGTTGGAAAGATTATTCGATACTCTACGCAATGGTGGGTCATAATGTAAGACATTCCACATGGAAAATTTATAATTCATTCTAGATGATAGAACCCAACACGTTTATGCACAAAATTTCAACAAAAAATTTCCTGGGGTATTACACTAAATATATTGTGCATCATTCTAGGGATACATACATTGACATTAAACATCATTTTATTCGATATCATGTTGAAAATAGTGACATTTATTTAAAATTTGTTGATTCTGAGAACCAATTGATAGATATTTTTACTAAACTTTCTATTAGAAGAAATATTTTGTTTTCTTAGAAGAAGACTTGGTATTATAAGTATTAATTACTTATGAGTCTTATCTTTGGAAATTTTTTTCCTATTTTATATCATTTCTTACTCTATTATTTCAAATTTGTAAAGTGGGTTTACAATAAGGGGGTGTCATCATCACTTTCACCAGTACGCCACCTCTGCTGCCACTATACTCTTTTATCTTCCCAATATCCCTTTTTTGCCATCCTTTCACTTCCAATCATTGCCTCATTAACTTTACCCCTTACATCTTTCCCCATTTGTCTTTCTATCCCTTGATATTCTCCTCTACCCTTTTAAAACCTTGGTTCAAACCCTCCTCTTATGACAAGAACTCTCTTCATGGCTATTCTTTCCAAATCTCTTCCAAAACCTCTCTCTAATAATTATGTTCTTATCTCCAAATCCTCTAATAATTCTTAATCTAATTCTTAATAGTCAACTATTATCAAAAAATATCCCTCCCCTAGCCCAGCCTCTTCAGTCAGGAAACCTCATTCAAACACCCTAAACCTTCCGGCCAGAAGACATGCATAAATTCTTGACATGCTCAAAAAAAGAAAATTTTATAGCCTTTATATATTGCTCTATTGTACTGGATCGTGTAGTCAATCTCTGACAATTAAAGGAAGCTGATTGCAATGTTGGTCACTTCTTTAAATTCAAAACATGTCATGGGTTTTTCATCAATGTAGATTTGAAGTTCATGAGGATCCCGTTTGAATGTTTTATGCCAATCTCTGCCTCTCTCCCAACAGCGGCAAACATTAGATTCTTGTTCTTTGCACAAAAATTTTACTAAATTATTTTTTGTTTCAAAATATATTTGATAAAAAGTTCTCCGGTGTAATCCCTTTTATGAATGGCTCATGGACCGAAGATGTTTAAATTGTCTTTGAAAAATCTCAAAAAATCTTGTCTGACCTGGACACAATGTCTTCCAATTTTGGTTCCTTGTCTCTATATTTTAAGGACCGCATCATAGCCAACATCATTGCCAGCACATTGAATCCAAAGAAGGAATCCCTCAACATCAAAACGTGTTGAGATATGTTTGTCATGAATTACATGGTGAAAGAACATGATAAATTGGGCTACTTGAATTGGTGAATATATGCTTGAAAGTGCAGTGGATCTTCATGCATCCACCAGTCTTCCTTATGGATTGTTGATTACTCGAATTCTTTTGTATTACTCTACTGACCTCTCTTCATACCAACCAATGGATGTCTATACTACGTGTGACTAAAAAACTTTCTCCAGCATGGGATATGTTTTTTTGATAACGAATGGTGCAAAAAGGACTCTACACGAGCAAAATCTAAACTTCTAAGGTAAGCAAGTCAATTTCTAACCCCATGATTACTATGCTAAAGGAACTAGAGGAACTCAAGGAACGCTTCAAAGCTATTATGGAAGGAATAATTCTATTTTAGGAGTTGACCTCTAAGATGGTAGAACTTGGGCAGAGCAAAAACACTTATATAGGCACGTTATGGCTGACCCTCGATGGATTTAATCAAGAAGGCGTCAAGTTGTTCACCAGAGTCTTTACTCACAAGGACTCCCTCAAGTCTCAAGTCATCTTGGAAAATGTTGATCTTACAATATTCGTGCAGAACTCCTACTCCTCCTTCTTTAAAAATATTGAATAATTTTCACACAAATGCTGCCATAACATGCACAACACCCTCACATATTTTCTCACGTCTATTCAAAAGGGGGTCCTGTCTATTTTTTCGGGTTGTAAAATGATTTTTACACACTGTTTTCCATCAGTTATTATTTTGTTTAATCCTTTGGTAATCAATTAGACTATTTATCTACTATATGTCTACTTCTTTCTTTTTTTTGTGTCTTTTGTGTTATTCTGTTTTATGATTGCAAAAAAGGGAGAAAAGTAGGAACATCAGAGGTGCCTACAAGTCAGGGGAGCAAGTTGACTTTCAAATGATGAGAATCAACTTATGATCAAGGAAAAGTTGAACATCAGAAGTGCTAGCAAGACAGAGGTAGCAAGCCTATTATCAAAGGATGAGAGTCAACTCATGCTAAAAAAAATAGGAACATTGGAGGTGATTGCAAGACAAGGGTGCACATTATCAAAAAATAGAGAAGTCAACTTATGTTTATTGTTTGTCATTATAAAAATAGGGAGACTGTTATACCTATATTCTGACTATATATTTTAATAAGGACAAACTAATAACCAAATATCTTAAAGGATACAACAAAGATACAAAGAATCAAATAGAACGAATCCAAAAAGGAAGCAAGCATATAATCACAAACAAGCCAACTACAAGATTGGAAGAAAATCAATCACGGAGAGTATTAGCTTCAAAGACTTATGGAATGCAAATCAATCAAGACAAGGGAAAATGGGAAGGAAGGAAACAGTATCTATCAAAGGGAGTATTGGCATTCCAGAATTATGGCAAATGAAATCTATCAAGACAAAGAGAAAGAAAAAGAAAACAACACCATCTACATGGACATATCTGATATGGACATGAATAGATATGGAAGCTACACTACATATGGACATACTTTATGGTGACATTTTTCAATTAAGGAATCAATTAAAATCCTTGATTGAGAAAAAAAATCTTGGGGTTAACTTATAAAGAATATATGATGAAGTAGCTGAGGATTATTAAAGAAAAGATCAAATATCGAATCACTTATGTAACTTCAAGAAAGAATCTCAGAGTGTCTCAATCTTAGTCTTGCAAAGCTTTGTACTTCCTATTTTATAATAGTTACACAAAGAATAAGATCAAGTCAACTTAGTAAAACAAACAAAGGCTATATCGCATGATCTGAAAAAAGAACTAACTCTTCAAAACTTGTTGACGACCATTGTACCAAAGATACACTTCGAAAGATCTAACGAAACTTTGAAACCCAAGGGGAATAGAAGTAGACACCACATTGGTGTTTCGAACTACGATAAATCTGCATGTTCTTATTTCAAGTTGCTAATGTACTTATATGCTTATTTAAATCTAATCTGGTTGGTGAAGTATATTGATTTTTAGGTAAGTCAACTGTTAAGACTCAACAGTCTTCTCATAAAAAAATTCAATTCACCCCTCCCCCCTCTTGAATTTTAGATAGGTTACGAGAGACGATCATAGATAAGGCTCATAAATCGCATTATGCCATTAATCTTGTATCGACAAAGATGTACTTTTATCTTAAGGTGATTTATTGGTCGAATAATATGAAGTTAGATGCGGCCAGTTTTTTGGCTAATTTGATAATGTATAAAAAAGTCATGGTTGAGCACTTTCATCCCAGAGGGTTGTATAATGAAATTGAGCTGCATAAGTGTAAGTGGGAAGTGATTGACATAAATTTCTTTACCAGTCTTCCTCGGTCTAGGAATCAATTTAATTCAATTTGGGTCATCGTGGTTAGGATGATTAAGTCTTCTCAATTCTTGCCAGTGAGGATGAAACGACTTGCCCTGGGGCCTTGTCGTAATGGGTGTCCCAAGTTAGACAAGGATCGGAGACCACCCCTATTACCCAACCCAACCATTAGTCGCGTACCCTAAGTTGGCTGAATTCCGAGCATAAAAAAATAGTGCAACATGTCACACAATAACCCTGGGAATAGATCACAACCGTGACCAACTCAACCGAGTTCATCTATCCAATGCCAACAATCCAACCATACTAAATAAGGCCATAAACCAGGCAATAACCAAAGATATTCCAAAAAGTAATAAAATTAATCCCAAAATGTAATAGGATGGAACTACCAAAAATACTATCTAATTATGTCAGTCCACCAGCTTATTTAAATTGCAAGGCTGATATTAATACCGATACCGCCCATAACAACCTATTGAAGTACCACAAAGCCTCTAATCAAAACAGTAATGAAATCTGGTTGGGACATGCCCCCAACCATAGACAAAACCAATATCCAGAATAAAGTCAAAATGTCTAAAAGCATCTATAACATGGAATGGAGCCTACCAATAGTATGGAAGCTCACCGTTTAAGTACAAGTGCTATCCTCCAGTCAATCACTATATAGGAGGAGTAGAATGGCTAGTTACTGCATAGGTTTGGTATACAACCACTAGTAGATGGTTTTAGTGAGTGACCGCTAGCATGATCTTAGTATATGGATAAAATAATGCCATTCATAAAACCATCCATATGCATAAAACTATATATATATTTATATATATATATATATATATATAACCATGCCAGGAAAAGGGATCGAGTTTAGTATGCCCTTAAAGCCTTCACCTGGGTTATGTAGCTTTATCGTCCTAAATAACCCACGGGCTAATGGGTTCAGCTTCCCCTACTGAAAAGGCCCTAGTGTGTGTAGCCACATGACCAGGAAAATATCCCATGGGATGACTAGTACATCCCCAAAATAAAGTGTGACATCATGCAAAAGGCAACAAGACCTACCTCATATTGGCAAATGTGAGTGTCCAGTTTTAGTCCCCCCAGGACCTCCACCTTCCATGGCTTTGCTACATATCACGCCATTACTGCAAAATTAAATCTTGTTTCCAAATAACCATACCATTTTCCATTTACTAACCAAGGAAATTGATATTGGTATCATCATACCAAACCTTACTTGCAAATATCATCCATAGGCAACCATTTATAGGATTAAGAAGACTTTCTAGTAACCATACATTTACCATATTAAACCATTTGGGATACTTCCATGTTCCCGACAATCATAACTGATTAGCCTTTAGCCTTTTCAAATTATTCAAACCATTCATAATTCCATTACCAAGTTTAAAACATGGAAGAGTTACATTAAAAGATGCCAATGCAATGAACATATCCTTATAAGAATTTATTCAAACACATTGGGGGCATAATATAACCAAAACCAATTTCAATTACCATTAATCTGCTCCCATTCAATCCAATTATCCAAAACCATAATTACTTCATATAAAAGCATAATTAAAGCCATGAGAAAACATAACCAGAAAATTAAACTCAAAACCCCCAAATCATTTTTGAAAGCCAAAACCATGTAATAGTAAAACTATGAAAAAATTAATATAAACCATTCTTTTAATTAAATTAAAATGAGTGAAGAAAATAATGCATTAAAATAAGGTGATGATGGAATGAATAATAAGGTAAATATCCTCCCTAGTAGGTTAGAAGTCATGGGGCCTTATTATTATAAGTATGGAAATATTCAGAATTCCCCACTTAAGTTGCACAAAATCCCATCATTGGGATACAACTGGCCCTCATGAGTTGTACCCTCCTAATACAATTGGTATCCACTACTTATATCCAAGCCTCATCCCTTAGAGAAACACTATCTAGTATACAACTCATCCAACGAAGTCGTAACCACAACATACCATCTGTATCCCCGGTAGAATAAAGTACCTCGGGAATTGAACATTGTTTACTATGCGAATCCCTGGTATGATTTGTACCCTGGCTTACAGATTATGGTTAGCCACTCGTACTAAGATCCAACCTCTGTAACCAAGTCTAAGATTATGTTAAGGAATGGAAAAAGCCTTTATAAATAATATAACTCGTACCCCCAAGTTGTATCCATTCCAGTAACTAAATTCCATACCACTGACCAACACAAGTCGGCATATAATAAGTCCATACCATCCTTACCCTATCAAATAGGTTGTACCTACGAGTTGTATTGGCTCTAGAGATCAGAATTCTATAAAATTTTCTAAGGTACCAAAACTAGGGTGTTTTAGTCTCCCCTACGAGGAACATTCTTCCCCGAATGATGGACAAGGTAGGTGTAATCACACGCAAGAGTCATTTGCATCACATTAGCAAACATATCCCTAATCTCCAACAATGTTCAAAAATAGAGAGGCAAACATATCCCCAATCTCCAACAATGTTTGAAAATAAAGAGGCAAACATATAATTTTTTCATTTAACAAAATCTGAAAATAATGATGTGTTAAAGACGCATACCTTCTGCACGAAACCCAAAAGCAGAAAATAAATGTGGACACTTGGACTTTATGTCCTCTTCCGTTCCCCAAGTAGATTTTTCCACCTTATGGTTCTTCCAAATAACTTTAACCAAATCCACATCATTTTTTTTGCAATCGATCAAGCTACTTCCAAAGGAACAATCGAACAAGGATCACCAAGATACTTTCTCAACATGGTGACATAAAAGACTGGATGAACCGATATCAAGCAAGAAGGCTGCTCCAACTCAGAAACAACATTACCAACCTTCAATAAAATCTCATAGGACCCATATACCAGGGGATGATCTTCCCCTACCTTGAGGTAAACTTTATCCCTAACCTCAAACAACTATAAGTCTCTATGCGTAACATCTGAATAGGACTTTAGGTGACTCTTGAAAGCCTTAATCCTATCCCAAATCACCTTTACTTTTTCCATAGCCTAGTATACAAAATTAGGACCAAACATGTTTGCCTCACCAAGCTCAAATCAACTAATAGGAGATCTACACCTCCTAACATACAATGCCTGAAAAGTTTACATACCAATACTAGAATAATAGCTATTGTTGTAAGAAAACTTCTCCAAAGGTAGATGCTCAACCCAATTAGCACCATAATTAATCACACAGGCTCGAATTATATCCTCCAATGTCTGAATAGTTCACTACTCTTTTACAGCCATCTATAGAAAAAGAGCAGTACTCTAACTCACCTTGGTCCCCAAACTTTTATGAAAAGATCGCCAGAAATAAGATGTAAATTATGTGACATGATAAAAAATAATCAAAACAATCATGCCATGCAACTTTACTATCTCCTGAAGATACAACTTCATATAATCCTCCACCAAAATGTTAGTTCGCATTGCTAAAAGGTGTATAGACTTAGTCATCCTATCCACGATGACCCAAATTGAATCATATTTTCTTTGAGACAGAGGAAGACCGGTAATGAAGTCCATATTGATTAATTCCCACTTTCATTTGTACAAATAAATTTCTTGATACAACCCTCCTGGCCTCATGTGTTCAACCTTAACCTTTTGACACACCATGCATTTTTCCATAACATTAACCACATCCCTCTTTATGCTATTCCACCAATAGATATCCATGAGATCATTATACATCTTAGTTGAGACGGGATGAACAACATAGCATGAATCATGTGCCTCAGCTAAAGCCTTTTGCCAAACCCCATCGACATTACCATTGATGTCAAACACCACTACCTTATGCCCACCAAAGTCGTTCTTGATTTTAATCAAGATAGGATCCAGCACTCGCTTCTCCTTAATTTTCGCACAAAGATATGATCAACCCACTTCTTGAACCACCACACCACCATCCTTAGAGTCCATGAGATGAACTTTAAGATTAGAGAAGCGGTGAATATCCTTCACCAATTACCTCTTTCCTTTTTCCACATGAGCCAATCTCTCTATAGATAACCTAGTAAGAGCATTAGCAACCACATTAGCCTTAACTGGGTGGTAGTTAAGACTCATATCATAATCTTTGAAAAGGTCAAGCCATCTCCTCAGTCTGAGATTAAAATCTTTCTAGTTTAATACAAACTATAAATTCTTATGATTAGAAAAGATATCCATATCTAATTCCTCTCATGTACCTTCAACTGCTTGGAACCATAGGAATCAACTTCCTATGCTGCATGAACACACAATGAAGACCTACCCAAGATCCATTGCAATAAACCACAAACCCATCATTGCCTTCCAGCCAAGTCAAAATTTGAGCCAAAGTTAACTCATCCTTCAACTTCTCAAAAATACCCTAAAAAGTATTTGACCAAGGTAACTTAACCTTCTTCTGAGTCAACTTAGTCAAAAGAGCAGTTATCGATGAAAACCTTTCCACAATCTATGTATAATACCTAACTAAATCTAAGAATCTCTAAATATTGGATAGAGTCGTAGGTCTAGGCCACCTCTTCACCACTGTAACCTTTTATGGATCCACCTTGATCCCTTCAATAGAAATAGCATGACCTAAGAAAGTCATAGCTTAGACCAGTACTTATACTTGGAGAACTTGTCATACAACTGTCTTTCCATTATGAAATCCTTCAAAGAAGATTCTTATTATTTTCTATCACTTTGTTCAACTTCTTGTAGTCAATGCACATCCGAAGGGAATCATCCTTCTGGTGCAAAAATAACACCGGTGCACCCCAAGGAGATATACTAGAATGAATAAACCCTTGTCCAGAAGATCCTTAAGTTTTTCCTTGAGTTCACTTAACTCAGCCAGAGCTATTCTATACGGAGAAATAGAAATTGGGCAAGTGTCCAGAATTAGATCAATACCAAACTCTATTTCCCTATACGGAGAAACACCAGGAACATTATTCGAAGAGATCTATGAAAATTCATTAACCACAGGAACTGACTGAAATGAAGGATTTTTCGAGTTAGAATCTTTAATCCAGACCAAATAATAAGGACAACCATTGGAGATTAACCTCTGATCTTTAAGATAAGAAATAAATATCCCCCTAAAAGCTAAAGAAACACCTTCCCATTCTATAACCGGCTCATAAGGTAACCTAAAGATGACCCTATCGGTTTGACAATCCAAAGATACATAACAAGAGTGTAACAATTTCATACACAGAATAACGTTAAAGTACACTATATCCAACTCAAATCGATCCACAAAAGTATGCATGTCACTAATAGATACCACATACTCCCTATAGACTCTATTAGGAATAACCGAGTAAGCTACTAGGTAGAAATAAAAAAGGATCTAAAATAACTTATGGATTGAAACTATAACACACAACTATAGATGGAGCCACATAAGAGAGTATAGACCTCGGATCAATCAAACAATATATGTCATGAGAGAAAATTTGTGACATACAAATAACGGCATCAGGTGATACCTCAGATTCTTATTGGGAAGCCAAAACATACAACTTATTCTGACAGATAATAGAACCAAGAGCAGTAACAGAAGTAGATGCCACACCTCCAGGCGTAGGAGAAAAAAATAATGCCATTAGAATCTTATTCTCTCCCATAGAAACCTTATTAATCAGATAATCCTTTAGTCGAAACCTTGCCTGGTCACATTTGAAGTATTTGACCTTTCCTTCATCACAATAACCTAAATGAAGATGACCACAAAAGCAATAATGATGACATAAAGAAACTAACTAACCTTTATTTTCCTGATATTGGGTACCTTGTACCCGAGAATTATCACCACCATGATGATGCCCATCGCCTAACTAATAAGGAGAACTAGCAGAAGAGTAGGAACCAGAAATCCCCCACTTTTTTTACTTTCATTTGCCACCATCTTGATGATAATGAGAATTTTTACCTACTTGTGAGCCTCTTTCTATTCATCTATCTACCTCTATAGGAGACTCTTTAGTGGTGGATCAGGTGTACCAATCCTGTGTTATTACTGACACACCTTTAAATTGGGCCATGTCATATGAGCACCTCAATAACCCATAACTATCATCACATCAATCACATGGGTCAGGTAAATCCTTACAATATAATAAGATAGCAGAAATAATACTAGAATTCATAACATGGCTAATCACTTCATTAGATTCATTACACTAACCAACGTTCCTAAATTTACATTCATCCACAATACCTCTATACAAACTGAGGCTTAAAAATTTATATGTCGGGATAAGCCCTTGAAAACATACAAACCAAGTCAAAATAAGACTAAGTCTAAGAATACAGGACCAAGAATGAATATCTTCTAAAAAGGAAGCTTACCACTCCGTAGTCAATGCACAAACCACTTCTACCACCTAATCAGAAAAAAGAAGTGAAGATGATTCATCAACCTCAATGTCACATGGAGACATAGCATTTGGAGATGGTTAACGGTTGGAACACGAGCATGTAACTCAAGGATAAGGATACAATAGCATCATCATTTAAAAATAAGTCAACATATATCATATTTAATCACGTTCATAACCTTATATATACCTATAGACATATCACATGCTAACTAAGGGGGAAAGTCTTATCAACTCTTTCAAAACACTCTTTCATCAAAAATGCGATGGAGGACTCCAATCTCTCACACTTTTAGACTCAACAATTTTTTATTAGGGATAGGACTTTAACTATATTCACATATCATAAAGTAAGGGATTCTAAACACATAAACATCCATTTAAGTGAGGCACTCTAACCATTAACACACATTCATTCAAGAAAGGGACACTAACCATATGCTCACACACCAGGCAAGGGACTCTAACCTCATGCTATATTAGATTAGGGGCCCTAACCCATAGCTAATTCATTTCGCAAGGCACTTTGACCTTATGAGATCTCATTATGAAAGGGACTTTAACCACAAGAAATTCCATTAGGAATGAACTTTAACCTCAAGCCATCACAACTAGCATTAGTCAACATTGGGACTCTAACCCTTTGTCCATGCATCAACATTCATTTAATTATACATATAAGGACTTTAACCCATTTAGCTAATTCAACACCGTATACGACCACATGGTCTTTATGTAAGACTTCATTGATCAACAATTTCAATAGGCCAATGCCTTAGTTCAACTCATCATACAATTCAAACTATGGTATTCAACAACCTTACAAGCCATTCACCCTTCATTTGAAATTCTATACTACGATTTAGTTCAACAAACAATTCAAGTTCGTTTTCATGTTAGGAACTTTAACCCCTCTTTTTTTTCATAAAACTATCAAGGTAATTACAAAATACATGGCTCACTTTACATTCACAATATCATTGATCAAGCATTCATACATATTGGGACATTGTCCTAGTCCAAACATTATCATCATGTAACTAGACATATCACATAGACATTTTCACAAACATTTTGTGTACATGACTTTACCAAGGATAATTTCATAGTCCAAATCATCAAAACTAGGTTTACTCAAGACTTCCATGTTAGACAACATACAACAAGCTTTCACGTGTTTAAACTACCACCAATAACATATATAAACATAATTCTAAACAAGAATCGTCATCATTTATCATTAGGCAATAATACCCTTTTTATTTGATTTAAAAACCACCATGTACACTTATTAATACAAGTATGAAATACATGTGTTTAGAGGTATTTAGCAAGGGAAAGAGTTACATGCCTTATAAAACTTAAATCACCAAGAATATTGACTTCACTTTGCCTCTTGAAGATCACCCTTGAAATTTTATCCTCCAATCCTTCAAAGATGAGTTTGAGAGAGTATTTAACGTGTTTGATCCATCAAAATGAATGTTTAGGAGGATACACACACTTATATAGTCAAAGGGCTTTATGTTTTAGAAATGGAAAATGATTAAAAGGCCCGTAGTTAATATCTTAAAATTGAACACATCTAGGGGTACGACCCACCATACAACTCACTAAAGTAGTCGTACTCTAGGTTTTGAGTGCTAATCTGAATTATACCCTAGGCTTTTCCTAGGTTACTATAACACCCCAATTTTTTAAACCGAAATACTACACAGTGCTCATGACCCCAGAGGACCACAAGCTAACCCATGACAGATATCTATACCTATACACTACATAATATAACATGAAAATACAGAAACATATACTAAATGGCCATAAGGTTCAAATCTAAATAAACATCTGATAACACAGTAGCTAAAAATGTTATAACAATACCAAAACAAATCTGAAATAACTATCTAACATACTATAGTCTGGAAAGCGTCTAAACTGTCTAAATAAGGAGTTGATGGGACATATCCCCAACTAACTTCAACTACTAAAATAAATTAAAAACTAAAATAGTAATGAAATTATCGTGTCCTTGAAATATGAGGACTTACTTCCAACTCTGATTGCTGATACTGGAATCTATTACTGATCTGGAATTTATGCCTCTAAACCTATGGTGTAAGATAAGAGAAAGCTCCATAGTGCAAATGCATCAGTATGACTAAATGTACTGTATATACGAGTGAGGTAAGCTAAATGCAAAGGGTTATATGCATGAACAATGATGACTAATATGAACCTGAGAATACATACATGCATAAGCAACTATAACTGAAGTCGTGGTGATACTAAATACTGAGTCTGATTACTGATGACACAACTTCACTTATACTGATATACTTAATAGATGAATGACTATTTCTAATAGTTCAAATTATGAAGAACTGGTTTGATTGACTGTGTCTAACAGTTCTGAAATTGAATACTAATAACATAGCTATAATGATTAATATAACTTATATAACTATAAAGATCGTCGTAACCGATGTAACTGATGCTGAGCAAATATATCTGACAGTCTAAGTTCTGATATTCTGAAGAACTATCTTAGTTTATTACTGAAACTGAGACTTAGACTGAAACTGAAATTGTTGTAGGTAATCATCTAACCGATATGCCCTGGAACTGAACTGGTTGGGGTCCAAACTGTAATCCTAGCTGGAAGGGTATCAATACCAGGCCACAGGTAGAGACAACATATGAGTAAAACCTATTCTATTTTTGAGCTCATTTTGTCTCCCTTGCTATTAGGTAAACTTAAAGGAGATGCATTTGCCATATGGGTAGGGACATCTCAACCTATGCTGGCTACCTAGTTCTGGAACACAAGGATTGCTTCTAGGAATCATACCCTCTGACTGTGATAGGTGAGTCCCCATCCTTGGGTTCACTCGGTGCTAAATCCTACTGCCAACTGAAAGACACTAAACTAATTTACAAAACTAAACTGATTAACTAAACTGACACTAGAGGGATTGTTTAGCAGAGCTAAACTGAGTTTATGGGAGAACTAATCTTACTGAGTATTTAGTTCTTCAAATTTCTGAGAGTACTTAATTATGGAGATTACTGAAGTTATGGACAACACTAGAATTTCTTAAGTTTTTGATATCACTGAGTACTGAGATTACTGAGATTAGCTAAGATTAACTGAGTTACTGAACTTTCCTGAGTCACATGACTGACTGAGTTCTGTGGAACATGGCTTGATTTGAGAGTATGATGAAATCATGAAATGGCTCTTAGCACACAACTATATTTTTTGGGTAAAAGTACCCCCAGGACTCTATGGAAGGAAACTAACACACATGACTGACTTGATCATAAGAGTAGAGTCAAAATTCACAATATCATAAGTAGGGGATTTCATACAATACATAATGCTCAACTTTTTATACATGGAATGGATTGCGTACAACATGTATATACTTTCATAGATTCAATATCATGCTCATTACATATCACAACAAAAACACATAGCAATAACATGAAATTTATGTAAAATCATAGAGCATAGAATGTAGACTTATCATTTAAGCACTATTGAATCATGGGACATGAATTCTATCATCCTAGGCATTTTATCAAACACCTTACATGCACCACTTTGGGCGTAGGTTTATTCATGAATTCAACAACCCATATCACCCAGAGTTCATATATTTCAACTAACATGCTATCCCAGTTTCATTCAAACCCATAAAGATTCTATCTTTATATCATTCAACACGTAAACAAGATCAACAATTAGATCAAAACATAAAGAGCATGGAATATATTTTAAAATAGGGTTCTTGCACTTCATGGATGAAAGGAGTCCATGAATGAACACATGCATACCTTAGTTCTTGATTTACTGAAGATTGACAGAGAGATTCTTGGAATTTGATGGTAGAATTTTCTTGAACTTGAATCCCCCAATTGAAACCCTAATGTTTTCTTCAGAGGATTTTAATGATAAAGAGTATGTTTTGGCAAAATAATGGTTTAATTCTGTGTTTAGGAGCTTATATAGGGTTGGGAAGATGATGAAAATACCCCTCTTGATGCGTCCTTTAATTTCTGTAAAAGATTTCCCGATTTTAGCCCCTGGCGCGATGCGGAGACATCGTGTTGACACTTGTTTATAACCTGGAAACTCACCGCAATGTGGTAAAATTGTAGAGAGACACTGAAAATTGAAAAGCATCATTTTGGATTATGGCGCGACGCGCCACAAACTGAAATGACACTGCTGAAACTTTAAATCTCCATAACTTCTTCACCGGGTGTCCATTTTAGGTGAATTTGGTATCAACAGAAAGATTATTCAATTCTCTAAAATTTGGAGGGTATAAATCTGCTAAATACCACCTATAAATGACACTGCTGAAACTTTAAATCTCCATAACTTCTTCACCAAGTGTCCATTTTAGGTGAATTTGGTATCAACAGAAAGATTATTCAATTCTCTAAAATTTGGAGGGTATAAATCTGCTAAATACCACCTATAAAAAAAGTTATGGTCATTCAAAGATGACTTATGTGAAATCACTCGCGAAAATTTAGTGGATTCAGATGTTCTTAGCTTGGCTTACTCTAAGTGACTCTTCTAAACATGTTTAACACATCATAAGCTCTATTATCACTAGGATACTTATAATAATTCATTTAATCAAACATGAATCATAGGATAGGACGTTTCATGCATAGGAAAAATGGTTAATTTTCTAGTATAGAAATATATGGGGTATTATAATATCACCCCCTTAGGAACATTCATCCTCGAATGATACTGACTGAGAGGGGAATCAATAAGATAAACATGAACTTAACATGAATGAAAGACTAAGTGTTCTGATGAACTAAGTTTCTCTGAATAAGAATGCATATCTGATGTAGAGATGGATAAGATGAATCCATGCATATCTGATGCATGATTATATGACAGATAAGATACATGAATGCATGACTGAAAGTACTGATAAGTTGATTATGCATATCTGATGCGTGAGTACATGACTAAACTAACTTATGAATATGCGACTGAACATGCAATGGTGAAGACACCAAGTTTGAACTAAAAAATGAGCATGGAACGGAATACCAAGTTTGGTACTAAAATCTGAACATAAGAACAAGTAAGCTCAAAGAATACTGTTACCTTGAACCAAAAATACTGATGAGTCTAAGATTAATCACTCTATATGCATGAGAGGGAATATGAGAACATAATTGAGTCTAGAACGTGATACATGAACTGAACTGAGTCTGTATGCATTACATGGATAGAGTATCTTATCTAGACTAAACTAAGTTGTTGATTACTAGGTTATGGCTAAGATTAGGAGCTAGAGGATCGGCTCATAAATAACACTTCCCCCAAGATAGATTAATCAAATAAAAAGATATGTTTAAATCGTTAAAGTTTGGGGGCTATAGTGTATCTCCCCCTTGGCACACTATGCACCTTGAAGGATGTTGGTGTGACTCTGCTAAGATATTGAGGAAGTTGAGGCGATGCACAAGGCACCTAGGTATGAAATCATGATTGATTACCTAAGATCTGAAACTGAGGCATGACACATTAACTGAGGTGATTACTGAACTGAAGCATACATTATAACTAAGACTGCAACTGGGAATAATACTAGAACTGAATGTTGGGTACGCAAGACTGAATTGCGACTGAATATTTGGAATTCATGACTGAGACATAATACATCAACTAAGCTAAGCTTGCGTATCCTTGTATGATCTACCTTGGAGATGGTTATATCCTTGTGATGTCTATTAGTATGGATGGATGGAAAGATGGGAGAAAAACCCCTACCAATTTGATTGCACATCTGCTAAACTAATTTTCTAGCTTGACTGACTAACTTATGCTAATAGCTAAACACTGGACATGTAAGAGTAACCTGAACTTAGACGGAATAATTGAACTGAGACTATCAAATATTATACATTGGATGTAAGGATTAACCAAGTACCATAAAGTGACTGAGCATGTGTTCATGGAGACTGTATTACTTGAAAATGAAGTTCCACGTATCTAATATGATTCTAAAAGATTTGGAAAACTAAGGTACTGACAAATAAAAGCGAAATTCATAGTTGCATACTATGGCATAGTGAATCGGAGACTGAACTGAGTTTTAGGGCCTGATTACTAAATTGGGATAGAATACTGGGTTCGATTAACTGAACTTTGGCAGTCTAAAACTAATGTGTGATGTATGAGCTGAACTTAACATACACCTACTAGGAGGGTCCACCTTGGAATAGTAACATTCTCTGAGATTTTGGATAGCATGAGTAGATGCAAGGATGAGAAAAAAACCATACAATCTAACTGCTCAATTTCTAAACTGACTTGCTAATTTTACTAACCAGCTCATGTTGAAACATATGCTCTAATGAGAGAAAGAATAACAATGCATACGATGAATATGAAAAATGTGTAACGTACCCGAATCTATGTTAGGGAAACTTTCTAGATCATGATGGTTTTGGAGTCTATTCTGACGCTGACCACTCTTGGTACCTTCCTGACGTAACTCTTTACCTCTCTGTGATATAAGTCTACAGTCTCGCATATTATAGCCTGGCTTGCCACACCCAAAGCATACATCATTTCCTATCCTACACACACACTTATGATTCTTACCATAAGCCTGACAAAGAAGATGGGTAAGAACTTTTCTCTCGTTGCCCCTTGACATCGGCTGAGAAAGACTGTAACTACCTGTTCTAGCCCTCTTATTTTCTCTCTCTTTATTTTTAAGCTTATGATCAATATTTTGAGCATGGACCATCAACCTAGACAAGTCCATATCACTAATTAATATTGTCGTCCAGTACTCCTTAACCACTCCACCTGATACCCCAGACACAAACTTATTTATTCTGGACCTACTGTCTGCCAGTATATAGGGAGCGTACCTGGCTAACTAGGTGAACTTAAGGGAGTACTATTTTATGCTCATCAAAACCTCCCTGAGATTGATGAACTCTAACACTTTATCCTCCTTCTTCTCTATGGGAAAGAACCTATCTACAAAAGTTATAGCGAATTCTTCCCACTCTATGGGCTCTGTATTTGTACCTCTATCTACCTTTAACTGTTTAAACCACGTATGGGCTACATCTTGTAGGCTATAGGCGGTTAACTTTACACTCTCACTAGAAGTCACTTCCATGATGTCTGTGACCTTTTGAACCTGATCGAGGAACTCCTGTGGATCCTCTTTGGACTTGGAATCGGTAAATAGAGGAGGATTCATTCGGGTGAAATCTCGAATCCTAGATGCAGCAACATTGAACTCTGGGTCGGTTGGAATAGCGGTTGGTCATTTGTTCTGAGCTACAATTGAACTGGCTAGAGTAGTGAATGCAGTCTTGAATTCTGTATGAGAGACGTACTCGTCCAGGGAATCTACTTGGACGGGCTGAGGTGTTCATTGACTGTTGGTTTTTCTTTCGCTAGTCCTTTCTGAAGTCATGTTCGGTAAACAAAACAAATAAGTGAATTAGATTAAGAGATTAATTAGAGCTTTTGCTTACTGGCACAACATGAATACTAAAAGAAGGGAAATTGTTCCTAAAACATCTCATAGCCTCCTACACATAAGTGTGGTGCACAACACACGTATGTACAAGACTCTACTAGATGCAGCTTTCAGACTTCCTAGGACTCTATTGAACCTTAGGCTCTGATACTAATTTTGTAACACCCAAATTTTCTAAAGCAAAATACTACACAATACTCATGATCCCGAAGGACCACAAGCTAACCCATGACTGATATCTATACCTACACAGTGCATAGTATAACATGAAAATGCAGAAACATGACTGAATGTCTATAAGGTTC
This sequence comes from Capsicum annuum, assembly GCF_002878395.1. NCBI lineage: Eukaryota > Viridiplantae > Streptophyta > Magnoliopsida > Solanales > Solanaceae > Capsicum > Capsicum annuum. The sequence continues at coordinate 80,309,838 of NC_061115.1, read as the reverse complement.
AAATTTGAATAAACCTCTGATAACACAATAGCTGAAAATGGTTTAACAGTAACAAAACAAATCTGAAATAACTATCTGACATACTAAACTATCTGACTAAGGAATTGATGGTACATGTACCCAACTAACTTCAAACACTAAAATAAACTAAAAACAGAAATAGTAATGAAATCATCGTGTCCTCGAAATATGAGGACTTACTTCTAACTCTGACTGCTGATACTAGAATCTACTGCTGATCTAGAGATTATGCCTCTAAACCTATGGTGTAAAATAAGAGAAATCACCACAGTGCAATTGCATCAGTATGACTGAATTTACTGAGTATATGAGTGAGGTAGGCTAAATGCAAAGGGTTATATGCATGAATTATGCAGACTAATATGAACATGAGAATACATACATTCACAAGCAACTATAATTGAACTCATGGTGATACTAACTACTGAGTCTAATTATTGACGACATTACTTCACAGATACTGAGGTAATGAATAGATGAATGACTATTTCTGACAGTTCGAATTATAAAGAACTAGTCTGATTGACTATGTCTAACAGTTCTAAAACTGAATATTGATAACGTAGCAATGATAACTGGTATATCTGATATAACTGTGATGATAGGCATAACCAATGTAACTGATCCTGAGTGATTGAATTTGTCAGTCTAAGTTCTGATATTCTGAAGAACTATCTGAGTTTATTACTCAAACTGAGACTAAGACTAAAACTGAGACTGTGGGAGGTAATCATCTAACAGACATGCCCCGAAACTGAACTGGTTGGGGTCCAACCTGTAACCCCAGCTGGAAGGGTGTCAATACCATGCCACGGGTAGAGACAATATGTGAGTAAACCCTCTTCTATTTTAGAGCTCATTCTGTCTGCCCTGCTATCAGGTAAACTTAAAGGAGATGCATTAGCCCAATGGGTAGGGACTTATCAACCTACGCTGGCTACATAGTTCTGGAAAGAAAGGATTGCTTCTAGGAATCACACCCTCTTACTGTGACAGGTGAGTCCCCATCCTTGGGTTTACTCGGTGCTGAATCTTACTCCCAACTGAAAGACACTTAACTGATTTGCTGAACTGAACAGATTAACTGAACTGATGTTAGTGGGATTGTTTAGCAGAGCTAAACTAAGTTTATGAGAGCACTAATCTTACTGATTATTGAGTTCTTGAAATTTCTAAGAGTACTGAATTACGGAGATTACTGAAGTTACGGAGAACAATAAAATTTTTGAAGTTTCTGATATCACTGAGTACTGAGATTACTGAGATTAGCTAAGATTAATGAGTTACTGAACTTTCTTGAGTCACATGACTGACTGAGTTCAATGGAACATGGCTTAACTTGAGAGTATCGTGAAATCATGACATGGCTCTAAGAACACAACTATATTTTTCTTGTACAAGTACCCCCAGGACTCGATGGAAGGAAACTGACACATATGACTTACTTGATCATAAGAGTAGAGTAAAAAATTAACAATATCACAAGTAGGGCATTTCATACTATACATGATACTCAACTTCTTATACATGGAAAGGAAGGCATACAACATGTGTATACTTGCATAGCTTCAATATCATGCTCATTCAATATCACAACAAAAACACATAACAGTAACGTGAAATTCATGTGAATAATAGAGCATAGAACGTGGACTTGTCATTTAAGAAGTACTGAATCATAGGACATGAATTTTATCATCCTAGGCATTTTATGAAACACCTTACATGCTCCACTTTGGGCATAGGTTTATTCATGAATTCAACAACCCATATCACCCAAAGTTCATATATTTCAACTAACATGCCATCCTAGTTTCATACAAACCCATAAAGATTCTATCTTGACTTCATTAAGAACATAAACAAGATCAACAATCAAATCAAAACATAACAAGCATGGAATATAGTTTAAAATAGGGTTGTTGGACTTCATGGATGAAAAGAGTCCATGAATAAACACACGCATACCTTAGTTCTTGATTTAGTGAAGATTGACGGAGAGATTCTTGAAATTTGATATTAGAATTTTCTTGAACTTGAATCCCCCGATTGAAACCCTAATGTGTTCTTAAGAGGATTTTGATCAAAAAGAGTATGTTTTGGTTAAATAATGGCTTAGCTTCATGTTTGGAAGCTTATATGGGAGTGGGAAGATGATGCAAATACCCCTCTTGATGCGTCTTTTAATTTTTGTAAAAAGGTTACCCAATTTGGTCCCCTTGCAAGACGTAGAGACATTGCGTTGCCACTTGGTTATGACCTAGAAACTCACTGTGATACGGTAGAATCACGGAGAGACACTGGAAATTTACAAACACCATTTTGTCCTATGGCGCGACACGCAACTTACTGAAATGACACTACTGAAACTTTAAATCGTCATAACTTCTTCATCGGGTGTTCGTTTTAGTCGAATTTGGTATCAACGGAAAGCTTATTCAATTATCTAAAATTTGGATAGTATAAATCTAACAAAATACCACCTATAAACCAAGGTATGCTCTTTCAAAGATGACCTATGTGAAATCACACACAAAAATTTTGTGGATTGAAAAGTTCTTAGATTGGCTTACTCTATGTGACTCTTATGAACATACTTAACACATCATAAGCTCTATTATCACTAGGATACTCATCCTAATTCATGTACTTAAACATGAATCGCAGGATAAAAGGTTTCATGCGTAAGAATAATGGTTCATGTTCTAACTTAGAAATATACGGGGTATTACAATCACACACACTATTAAGGATACGAACATACACCTATGATTCATATCCAAAGGTTATGACTCACCCTTAACTTGAATGCTTCACTTGTAACTAGTATAGTCCACTCAAAGCTAAGACCTTACTCCATATGACTCACCTAGGTACGACTCATACCCTTAGGTATTATAGAGGAAAGGGTCACTCATACCTAGGACAGTGGGTGACCCTTCCCATACTGCCTAAGATACGAGAGGGGAGGAGAAGAAAGACACAACTTATATCCAACGGGTACGAATCGAGCCCCTAGTCGTACCTTACTCAGTGACACCAAAAGATGAAATTTTTTAATGGTTCTAAATATAGGTGTTTCAATTCTCCCGCACTTGGATCATTAATTTGCGAATGACAGGCAAGGAAAGCATAACACAGGTAACAAACTATCACACATCAATTCAAACTTTAAACAAGTTAGACCAAACATACAACCAGGTTACAGCACTCACGTGCTCATGATCAATCAATCACTGTCTTCATTAACTTTGGAACTCAAACCCATTATTCATTAAGGTACTTGTTTATTTAAAAGCTTAGGGACATAAAAACCTTACTTATCACCAGTTACTTATTTCTCAACTTAGACACTTCAACCTATGAACTTAGTAATGATACATACTCAATTCAAGGATTAGAGACTCAAACCCTTCGTTTACCAAAGACACAAAAAAAAAATATACTAGGGAACTAAACCCATCACAAACAAACACACATAATTTTAAAACATTAAGGACTAGAACCTATGGTCTAATACGACTCAAAATGATTCAACCATTGGAGACTTTAACCCATTGTCTATCAAAGACATAAATCAATGCATACCTCTATCCCAAGTTTCTGGAATGGGAAACATATACGGATACTTTGACTTTTTGTCCTTTCTTGCTTTCCAAGTAGCTTCCTTGGACTTTTGGTTCCTCTATAGAACCTTCACCGAAGCCATCTCTTTCTCTAGAAATCAGCAAACTTATCGATCCAAGATCCTCACTAGGATCTCTTCAAAGGGAAAAGAGTCTAAAATACCAACATCTCTCAAGGGAAAAGCCAACGAAGGATCACCCACACACTTTTGCAACATAGAGGCATGGAAAACCGGGTGAATGGAGTTCATACTAGAAGGCAACTCCAACTCATAGTCAACATTACCAACCCGCATCACAATTAAGTAGGGAACAACGTACAGAGGACTAAATTCCCTTTTTTACCAAACTTCATCACCACTTCATAGGAGACACTTTCAAGAATACCCAATCGCCAACACTAAACTCTAAGTTCCTATGCCTCACATCTGCATAGGATTTTTGGAAACATTAAGCAGTTTTTCAATCTATCACGAATCACCTTCACCTTTACTAAGCATTGGTGATCGGGGCCAAGCAACTTACCCTAGCCAACATTGTACCACCCAATATGAGATTGACATCCCCTACCATACAATGCCTCAAAAGGGGCCATGCTATACCAGAGTGGTAACTATTATTATAGGAAAACTCGATCAAAGTCAAGTGTTCATACCAACTACCAGCTATAATTAATCACACAAGCAGGCAACATATCATTCAATATTTGGATGGTCCTTTTAGCTTGCCTATCTATTTATAGGTGGATAGTAGTACTAAAGCATACTTTATTACCCAAATCCTTTTGGAATGACTTCTAAATGTGGGAAGCAAAAGAGGACCACAATCCATAATAATAGAAGAAGGAATACCATGAAAATTCACGATATTCGCAAGATACAACTTAGCATAATCTTCCATCATGTAATTTGTCCTTATGCAAAAAAAGTGAGTGGACTTGGCCATCCTATCAACAATGACCTAAAAAGAATTACACTAATTCCAACATCTAGGAAGACCAGTAATGAAATCAATATTAATCACCTTCCACTTCTATTTGGGCAACAAAATTTATTGATACAACCCACCGGGCCTCATGTGCTTAACTTTCACTTGTTGGCACACAATACACTTTGCCACATATATAGCCACATCATGTTTCATATTACCCACCTATAGAAAACTCTAAGATTATGATACATCTTGGTGGAACCGAGATGTCTAGCATATCATGATTCATGATCCTTGACCATGACCATCTCCCTCAATCCATCGATGCAGGAACACATATCCTAGCTTGGTATCTCAAGATACCATCACCACTAATCATAAAGTCCATAACTTTGTGTTGACCCATATAATTCTTGATCTTCATCAAGTAGGGGTCCAAGGCTTGCTCCTCCATTATCTTAAAAACAAGGAGGAATTGAGAAATCAAAAGCACAAATACACCACCCTCCTCTTAGTCTACAAGTTAAACTCTAAGATTATCCAAATGGTGAATGTCTTTTACTAATTCCCTCTTGCCGGCATCTAGACGGGCCAAACTCCTTATGCACAACCTTCTAAGAGTATCGGTGACTACATTCGCGTTACCAAGATGGTAATGACGACTCATATTATAGTTTTTTAACAATTCAATCCATCTTTTTTTCTGGAGACTTAACTCCTTTTGGGTAAAAATATCTTATGTTCAAAAAGATATCAATATAAACCCCATATATATAGTGTCTCAAAATCTTTAATTTAAAGACCACGTCCAACAACTCTAAGTTATGAATAGGGTAGTTTTTCTCATAACTTTCAATTATCTAGAAGCATTACACCAAATAATAAAACCATCACTACCCTCGGTAACATTAAAATCAGAGCCAAAGTTAATTTATCTTTCAACCACTCAAAACTACCCTCACATGTATCGAACCATAAGAATCTAACCCTTTTATGGGTCAACTTGGTCAATGGGGAATCTATAGTCAAAATAATCTCTCCATAAATCTACTATAGTAATCGGCTAGACCCAAGGTATATGAATATCAATTGGAGTCATAGGTCTAGGCTACGTCTTAACTGGCACAACCTTTTTAGGATCTACCATGATCCCTTCACTAGAGATGACATTACTAAAAAAAAGCTATGACTTTCAACCAAAACTCACACTTGACAAACTTGGCATACAAACAATGGTCCTTTAAAAATTTTCAAAATGGTACAGAGGTGATCAATGTGATCTGCCTCACTCTTAGCATAGACTAAGATATCATAAATAGAGACAATGAAAAATATGTCAAATAATGAACGTAAGACCCCACTCATCAAATGCATGAATTCCGTCGGGGCATTGTCAACCTAAAAGACATGATAATAAACTCATAGTAATCATAACAGGTTCTAAAGAAAGTATTAAGGATATCTGTATCCCTAATCTTAATCTTATGACAACTCAAACTAAGATCAATCTTAGAGAAATACTTTGCACCCTGAAGTCGATCAAATAAATCACTGATCTTAGGAAGAGCATATTAATTCTTTATAGTTACTTTGTTAAACTGATGATAATCAATGGTCATACAAAGGGAACCATTCTTCTTGCACACGAATAACATGGGAGCACCCCATAGAGACTCACTAGGAAGGATAAAACCTTTATCTAAGAGGCCTTTCAATTGCTTTTTAAGATCTTTTAGGTCCATTGAAGCCATTCTATAAGGAGAGATAGAAATTGGATGAGTCTCTAGAACAAGAAAAATCCTAAAATCAATTTCCCTATCAGGAGGAACACTATAAAGATTATCGAGAAATACCTTGGCAAACTCATTAACTACAGGAAAAAATTCTAGAGAAGGCTCTTTTGATTTAGAAACCTTAACTCATACGAAAAGATACAAACACCACTTTGAAATCAACCTTTGGGCCTTAAGATAATAAATTAACCTTCCCTTAGGTACTAAGGAACCACCTTCCCATACAATCACTGGCTTATTAAGGAATGTGAACATGAACCTACAGGTTTTAAAATCTAAAGAAACATAGCAAGAGAGCAACAGATATATTCCTAGGATTTTTGATTATATTCATCTTTGAAGTGAGATTTTTGATGTTTTAGAGATGAATTTGAACTAGGAAAAGTGTGGGGTATTATAATATCTCACTCTTGGGAACATTCGTCCTTTAATGAGACTAATTAAGCCGAGACTTCTGATAGACTGATCTTACTTAAGGGATATAAACATCTTAAACATGGCTATATGACAAAAAAAACTGAGATACTAAAATTTCATACTAAACATGCATATCTAATGAATGGATACTTGACTGAGTTGTCCTTAAAAAAGAATGACACAAATTTCTAATAAGTGGACGTTCTTCTACTAAACATGCACCTCTAATGCATGAACATCTAGCTGCACTAACTGTTAAATACGTGATAGAATATGAAATAATAATTGATACTAACTTTGTAAGAAAGATTTAAGCATGCAATCGAATAGGTTTAAAGACATGAAGGCATCGAGGAATTATGGGGTATCTCCCCCTTGGAACACTATGTCCCTCTAAGAACACTTACTTTATTGAGGTACTAGGGAGATGCACAAAGAACCTATTAATTGGATCATAACTAAACCTCAGGAGTCAAAAACTAATGCATAATTCACAAACTGAACTGAACTCGCAACTACTGGGAGTCTCTATCTTGGAATAGTTACATTCTTGAAATTTTTGATAGTATGACTAGTCAGAAATATGGGAAAATAAACCATATGAATCTGAATGCCTGACTACTAAACTAACTTACTAGTAGTTCAAACTAACTCATACTGAAAACTTTTACTTAATTGGAGTACTTCTTCTACACTTTCTCAACTACACTCTCCACTTTAGCTTTAAGTCGTCACCATAAGTCTATAAACACTTTACTAAACTCAAACTAAACTACAATCAATCTACTCTAAAGTCTGGGGTGCAATAATGTACATAAATGATAAAATCATCTTGAAAAACTACAACTGAAAGTATAAAACTCACTGCTAATACTATCTCTTGGGATAAAACTCTTAACTTCCTTTAGCTCCTGCAATCATCGTCGTATACATACACTGTTTCAAACACACGATTGTCTTACTAAACACATCATCTTCTTCTATTTCTTCATAGACTACTAAGACCACAACTGCTAACTGATATACATACCTTCATACTTAGTTTCCGATCAATAACCTTAAATTCTTACATGCACTGTTCAAGCCTTCTAATTTACCTCTTATACAACTGTCCCCATGAATACATAATCTACTAATTATGGTTAATGATATTCTAATTCAACTACTACTAAACTCCTGGGTTCATACTTCTAACAATACGTCAAATGTTATTATAGGATTTTAAGGAAGGATCTGATGGAAAAACTACTGAGATAGTGGTCGATCCCATAATTGTCTCCAGGGATGACCTGAGAAAGCCCTATCTCTAGGACTTTGATCTTCATTGTTTCTACTACATTAAAGGTAAGGAGGATTTTACATGAGCGGAGTATGCTGGGAATCCATTTAACTTTCTTAGAGGACCTTTCCATAGAATGATCTTAGACACGAAAGAAGGGAAACTTTTCCTAAAACATCTTATAGCCTCTTGTACATAAATGTGGCGTGCAACACACACATGTACAAGACTCTACCAGATAAAGCTTTCAAACTTTCTTGGATACTTTTGAACCTTACACTCTGATACCAAGTTTTCAACGCGTCGAGTTGGTACCCTAGATGCTACATAGTGCTCATAATCTCGAAAGACCATAAGCTAACCGTTTTTTGGTACCTACTGTAATAACTGAATAATATAGTATAAAAATGCAGAAAACTGGAGGAAAACTTTCCATAAGGTTCAAACTGAATTACAACTATGTGAAATATATCAATACCAAAACAAAAAAAACTATTTGAACTTCTTGTCTGAAAGCCACTAAACTATCTGAACTTAGAGTTGATGGGACAAACCCCCCAACTAACTTTGTCTACTAAAATACTGAAACTAATGAATACAAAAATAAGGAACATCCTCGAATAATGAGGACTCACTACTAAGTCTACTGCTATTGGATGAGTCTAAACCACTAAGGATACTCTGGAGCTCATGCTTCTGAACCTATGGTATAAGACACCATAGCACAAAAGAAAATTATGTGTTAGTACTTTGAACGTATTGGTATGTTATATGAGGTAAGGCTAAATGCAAGGGTTTAATGCAAGAAAAATATTGACTAAATATCATGAGACTACTGAATTAGAATACATACATGAATGCATAAACTATAATTGAAGTCATGGAAATACTAAATACTGAATTCTATTAACTAGATTTCTGATAACTAAATCTACTGATACTAATATCTAATTGGATGAGGTTGAGATCAGTCCTATATAGGGGGCGATCTTTGAATATACTGATGATTAAAATAATTGATTAAGCCTGAGATCAATCCTATCTTGAGGGTGATTAAGAGTACTACTAATCATGTCATAAATTAGATTATCATGAAACTGACACTGGCTCTAGACAAGCAGCTAATTTGTCAGGTATAAATACCCCCAGGACTCGATAACATAAATAATGCAAGATAGTACAACTATACATAACATGTCAATAGGCTATTATTCAAAACACAATTAATGAGGCATCTCTTAAAGCACTTGGAAGTCTTAAACATGTAAATGTATAGGGAGTGCATGGTATTATCTCATAATTCATTCAATAAGGAATGAACATGAGTAGGAACGCATGCAATATATCATAATTCATTCACTAAGGCCTTCAAACAAACACCTGGCATGCATTAACTTATTCACAATTGGGGATTTCTTCTCAACATGCTATAATGACTCTATTTCCTTTGCATAAGTATTTTATCAAACATATGGGGAGCATACTTTATTCAATACACCTAATTAACATGGTTACATCAATCATCTTGCACCTTAAAGGGGTTTATCATGAACATAACATAAACATCACATACTAGGATCAAAACTTAGAACTTTGTAAACAAAACATGAATTAAAACTCAATAACTACATGAACTTCATTTTCAATTCACATGAATTATGAAAACTCATAATTATATAATATTTTAATTTAGAAAGGGATTCTTGAACTTCTTGGATGGAAGGAACCCAAGAATCGACATCTGAAATGCCTGGATATCTAGATTCTTAAAGTTCTTGAATACCCTTCGAGGGATTCTTGAGGTTACTTTTGAAACTTGGGGCTAGAGTTTTCTATATTTGGGAGAGAATGCTTTTGTTCTTAAGGAATAGTAAAAATAAATGAGCAATTTTGGATATTAAGGGTTTAAATCCCATGTATAGGCTAATTAGGGGCTTTAAGAAATTACCAATTTGTCCTTAGAATTAAATAACGGAATCTAAAAATCGAATTTTTCATGTTGACGCGACATGGTTAAATTGCCCTAACTTACTGGAGACTGGAAAATTAGGAAACTGGTTGGTGGTGCTATGCAGTGGAAATCGTGTTGCCCCCGTGGTTGTGAACTAGAAAGGCACCGCGACGCGGTGGAATTGCTTTGGTGCACTAGAAATTGACAACTCTGAAGTTGAACCTTGGCACGATGCGCCAACATCATAGAGGCTAATTGGTTTTTGACAAATGCCACTTTGGCTGACTCCGCGATGCTCTAAAGTACCAGATAGTACACTGTCTTACTAAAATGGTTCTAAGTCTTTGCTCAGGTGTCGAATTTGGGCAAATTTGGTATAGACGGAACTTTTATTCAATTTCTCACGTGATAAAAAGTCAAAATATTAAAAATTACCCATGGAATAAAATATATTCATCTTTGAAGCATGATTTTTGATGTTCTAGAGATGAATTAGAACTAGGAGAAGTGTGGGATATTACACCCTATTGGCCTAATAAGTTTTGAGAGAGGGGAACTCACATTGCATGAGCAAAACGTAAGAACAATGGAAACATTTTTTTCTCCCCTTCTCATACTGACCAAGATGATCCCGAACTATAAAATATCTAAGAGGGGTGTGGTGGAGCCTACTGGCACTACTAGCCTGAAATTGGGAACCCTGTGCCCAGGACCTACGACTAAAATAAGTTCAACAATCACTTGAAAACTTAAGGTATGGAGAGAAAACACTCACTGAGGAGAAGGAATTCGAACTCCCCCACTTCTTTTGTGGACACTTGCCACCATCACCACCACTATGGTCATAAGGCATAAATTTCATTCCTTTCCCCTCACTAAGCTCAACTTTTTTCTTTTTCTCTTCCTTCACTTGTTGAAAGAACACAATAAAACTATGAATATACATGTTTACAATCAATAAGGATGCCTTTCTCTCAAGGACCAACTCACAGGATAATCTCGAGACAAACTTATGCGTTCTAGACCTTAAGTTAGAAACCATCTTGGGAACATACCATGACAATTAATGGAATTTCAAGGCATACTCTAGAATGGAAATCTTTCCTTAATTCAAGTTCACAAAATCTTCCTTCTTTGTCGCCCTCAAATTTTTGGGGAAAAATGTACTAAAAGAAAGCCTCGGAGAAGTCCTCCCACATAGAGGGACTAGCATTAACACCTCTAGTAAACTCTCATTGGTACGATACATATTTCAATTGGTAGGAAAAAAACTCAACAGCTTCAATATCCTAAGCATGCATGATTTAGAACATCTTCTCCATTTTATCAATGAAGCCTTGAAAATCTTTATCAACTTTTGTACCAAAGAACATAGGAGGGCTCAACCTCATAAATTGGCCAAATCTTGTGGCCTTAGGATAAATAGTAGTCATATCCCTACACTCTTCTTAAGATTCTACCAATTAAGTTAAGAGGTTGATAGAGCAATGAATCTTAGTATTAGTAGCATCCCTTTGAGAAGATGGAATACGAGGTTTATTCTCATTATTGGAGTTAGTGGGCCAGGTAGAACCCTATGAAGATGGTCGGATATTATAGCCCTAGCACAGATCGAAACTCCAGAAGTTGGATGAGTTTTGTCCATAAGGCCCTTAGAAGGGCTTACCTGAGTCTTAAATCTCCTTGGAGGCATGATTTGAAAGAAAGCAAACATCAATCATAGGAATGAAAGACCTTAGACTTTATATCTTGAGATTGAAACACAAGAAAGGGAAACATTTTCCTAAGATGACTGATAGCTCTTCTTCTTTAAGTGTGGAGCACTGCATAAACATAAAAGAGACTCTACTCGACACGGTATTGTGGAAACCCAACTGACCATGAATATTAGCTCTAATAGCAACTTGACACGGCTAAAAAATAAGACATATGATATAGGCACCTCAAGCACACATAAACTAGAGGTCAACCCGATAACCCATCACAATCATCACATCAATCACGTGGGTCAGGTGAATCCTAACTATATAATAAGATAGCAAAAAACAAATACTAGAATTCCAAACTTAAACACGACTAATCACTTTATTAGATGTATCACACTAACCAATATTCCCAAGTCCACAGTCATCCATAATACCTCTCTCCAAACCAAAGTTTAGAAATGTAGATATAGGGATAAGCCCCTGATAATAGCCAAATAGAGTCAAAATAAGACTAATTCTAAGGATTGGGGATGAAGACTAAATGTCTTCCAAAATAAGTATGCTCAACACTCCATAGTCAATGCACAAACCGCTTTAATCACTTAATCATTGTGCAAGAAGAGAAGATGATCCTCGAGCTCCTATGTCGCGTGGGGATAAAGCATTCAAAAATGTTTATCAGTTAGAACACTAGCATATAACTAAAGGATAATGATACAATAGTATCATCAATTCACAACAAGTCAATATATATCATACTCAATCACATTCATAGCCTTATCTAAACATATAAACATATCACATGCTATCCAAGAGGGCAAGTTTTATCGATACTTTGAAATGACTCATTCATCATACATGCTATGGAGGACTCCAACCTCCCATACTTATAGTCTCAAACATTTCTTATTAGGCATAGGGATTTAACCATATTCATATAATATCAAGTAAGGGATTCTAAACACATACATATCTAGTTAAGTGAGGGACACTAACTACTCACACAAATTCATTCAACCAAGGGACTCTAACAACATGCTCACACACTAGGAAAGGGATTCTAAACTAATGTCATATTAGATAGGGGATCCTAACCCCAAGCCTATTCATTTGGATAGGCACTTTAACCTCATGAGATATCATTATGCAAGGGACTTTAACCAAAAGGGATTCCATTAGCAAGGGACATTAACTTCAAGCCATCATGAATCTCATTAGTCACATTAGGACACTAATCCATTATCCATGCATCAACATACATTCAATTTTACTTATAAGAACTTTAACTTATTTAGCCATTTCAACTCCATATATAACCACATGGTCTTCATAGTAGCCTTAATTGCTAAATAATTTCAATAGGACAGTTCCTTAATTTAACTCATCATATAATTCAAACTATGGTCCTCAAGACACTCACAATGCATTCACCCTTCATTAATAATTTTATACCATACTTAGTTTAATACACAATTCAAGTTTATTTTAATTATAGGGACTTTAACCCCTTTTTATTCACCAAACTATAAAGCTCCTCTATTATACAACACAAGGTTCACTTTGCCTTCACAATATCATTTATCAAGCATTCATACATATTGGGCCATTTTCCTAGTTCAGAACATCATCATCATGTAACTAAACATCTTACTTAGGCATTTTCACAAACACCTTGGGTACATGCCTTTATCAAGGCAAATTTTATGGTAGAAATCATCAAGACTAGGGTTACTCTATACCCCTATGTTAGACCATCTATCAAAAGCATTAACATATGCAATCTACCATCAATAGCAAGATAAACATAAGTTTAAGCAAGAATCAACATTATTCATTATTAGGCAACAAAACCCTTTTCATTTGATTTTAAAACCACTATGTACACTTACTTATCTAAGTGTGAAATACATGGGTTTAGAGTTATTTAGCAAGGGAAAGATTTACATGTCTTAGACAACTTAAATCACTAAGAATATTAACTTCACTTTGCCTCTTGAAGATTACCCTTGAAATCCTAGCCCCTAATTCTTCAAAGATGAACTTGAGAGTGTATTTAGGGAGTTTGATCCCTCAAAATAGAGGTCTTTTCCATGGATTTTCCTAGTATGTACCCGTATTATGGTATTGAATTTGCTATTAATATTGTTTCATTCACCAAGTCCATATCTACTCCTCCTTATAGGATGGACCCAATTGAGTTGAATGAATTAAAGGACCAGTTGCAGGAGTTATTAGATAAGGGATAGATCTGACCAGGTGTATGACGTTAGGGTGTGCCTATTTTATTTATGAATAAAAAGTATTGGTTTATGAGCATGTGTAATCATTATCAATTTGTGAAAAATATCATGGTTAAGAATGAATATTCTCTTCCTTGTATTGGTGATTTCTTTGATTACCTTTATGGTGGTTCATTATTTTCAAAGATTGATTTGAGTTCTAGGTTTAACCAGCTAAGGATTAGAGCTTTGAATATTATGAAGATAGTTTTTCATACTTAGTACAGTCATTCTAAGTTCATGGTCTTTCCTTTAGGTTGACCAATTCCCTAGGCACGTTCATGGTGCTGATCAATTAGGTCTTTTGATTATATTTTATCTTATTTGTCATTGTATTTATAGATGATATATTCATTTACTCCAAGATTATGGTCGACCATGTGGAGCATTTGTGGATTATACTTTGAAGGTTGAGAGATGGGAATTTGTATAGTAAATTCTCTAAGTGGGAGTTTTAGCTTGAGTCTATCACTTTATTAGGTCATGTTATGGCCAAGGATAGTATCAATGTTGATCCGATAAAGATTATGGTGGCATATGATTGGTCTAGGCCTACTTTTTCTATCGAAATTTAGAGTTTTGTTTTCTTAACATGCTGCTTTCAATGCTTTATTGAGGGTTTTTAATATACTGCAGCTTTATTGACTAAGTTGAGTTAGAAGAAATTTTTTTCTGTGGTTAGATGGTCTTAAGGCGAGATTTAAAAAGCACAAGGATCATTGGCCTCATCTCTTATCTTGACTCTGCTCATAGAGGGCTTTGGCTCTATAGTCTGCTATGTAGCTTATAGTGTTGGGTTAGGTGACGTATTCATGTCGGAGGGTAAGGTAATAGTACATTCTTCTTATTATTTGAAGCCTCATAAGAAGAATTACCCTACCCATGATTTGGAGATATGTGAAGTGGTATTTGATTTAAAGTTATGGAGACACTATTTGAATGGAGTTTGTCATGAGATCTTTTTGGATTACCACAACCTGAAGTATTTCTTCACTCATTGATGTCTTATATGAGGTAGTGTCATTGGATGGATTTGCTTAAGGATTATGACCTTACATTATTTATTGTCCAGGTAAGGGTAATATGGTTATAGATGCATTAAGCTGGAAGTTGACTAGTACAGGAATCTTGTTCGATATTTTGACCTAGGAGTGGCCCTTGGATTTAGAGTTTCAGTCTTTCGATAACCCGATGTCTAGGCTTGATATTTCAACACCTGGATATGTTTTGGAATTTATTGAGGCTAGATTATATTTTTTGGAGTAGATCAGGCACACCTATTTGATGGTATTGGGTTGAAAGTGATTTGGGATAGAGTGTTGAGGGGAGAAACTAAGGATTCCTAACTTGACTTTGATGGTATTTTAAGGATTGGGGGTCGAGTTTGTGTGCCATGAATCATTGAGTATGTGAGATTGATTTTGGAAGAGAATTATTGTTATAAGTGTTCCATCCATCTTGGAGTTACCGAGATGCATTGTAACTTGATACAACACTATCTGCTGGGTGGTATGAGAAAGGACATTATGGGTTTTGCAGTTAGTTACCTATGTTTTTAGTAGGTGAAGGTCGAGTATTGAAGTCCTATTTGTTTAGTTTAGTGATTACCCATTCCTAAGTTAAAATGGGAATGGATTACTATACATTCATGATTAGATTGCCTTATACTTCTTATGGTCATGATAGTGTGTCAGTCATCATAGGTCAATTGACCAAATCTGCTTATTTCACTCTTGTTCAAGTTTGCTTCAATGTTGAGAGGTTATGTAGTAACCCTTTAGGTTATTTCCATTATTTACATGCATTTTTGGTGTTCAAAGACATCCTACAATAGCTACAAGTCATTCATAACTTTCCAAAATTGTCGGTTTAGTTATCGATAGTTTATTTGAATTCTAGGATCATCTCATTATTTTGGAGATTACATACTTAAGAAATTGGCATCGAACTAAAACTCCCAGTAGATAACCTTAAATGAGTATTTAGACATCGACATCAGCTCTGGATCATTGATATTAGGCTAAAGGGACCCTTGTTTAAGGTCTCAAGAAATCCAGCCTTATTTTATTCTATTGGGTGGATTATATGAAAAATAGAACTATAAGTTTGGGCCCAATATTTAGTTGAAACGATCATTTATGGAAGTTTCAATGGTTCAATTATTTTTGAAACATCCCATTTGGTATGGTAGTATAGTTTTTTTTCTCATGCCTGGGGTTCTAAATGAATCATGAGCACCCGATCGATATCCATTTTGGACTTAGAAAATTTGATGCATGAGGTTATTGATGTAACCACTTAAGTAATCAATTGACCATTTATGCGGTCTTTGCTTGTGTTAAATAAGGTATATCAAGTGGTCATCATTTGTCCTAGAAGTCATTTAAGCGGTAACCGTGCCCACTGTACCAGTTCTCTTATGCAATTAGGGAGTCACTAAAGAGGATGTCACTTAACTGAATGGGTGACCGCTGAAGCAACTCATGGTGGCTTTATCCCTTTTTCACCACCTTATTTTCCATCATTTCTTCCATCATGTTTGCACATATATAAGAGCTCAATGAGAGGAAAAGTCGAAAATCATCCATTAAAGATAAGGTAAGCTATCCTAACACTCCTTTGTCATTCTTGATTTATTTTACTTTTAATTTCAAAGAAAATTCATAGTGAACTCTTATATTTAGAGCTTGAAATTCCTAAACTTTAAGGGATGATATGAGAACCAATTTTCATACCATTTGTGCTCAAATTTTGAGCACACATTCTCTATTTTTCAAGGTACCTCAGGACTTATTCAATTTTGGGTTCCGTTTGTAGGCTTAGCGTACCATATCTTGACTTAAAATTTGGCCCAACCTTTAATGTAGTAATATTATACTTGTTTCACTCCTAACTATGTACATATTACAATTTTGATAGTATGGCAATATTTTAGGATTAAGGGGCAGTGGCATAAAATTTATAGGCGATTCAAGGATTTGCGATTCAGCATCGAGGCAGCCTTATGTATAATTTACTTCATGATATAATCTATTATATATGTTGAATGTTAGATAAGGATGTTATAATATGATTATGGGTAGAACGCTGTGACTTTTCCTAAGCTATGAGTTTGGTGATTAGAAGGGTGAATTGACCCTTAAAATGAACTACGTATTATGCTTTTCGAATCTTGTTACCCTAGGTTGCTAGAATTTTATACATAGGTTAGGTTAATAACATTTTATTATAAGGTTCACTAGTTGACTCTGTGAATTATGTTGGTTTTCCTAATTTATGGTATGATAATGTTGGTTGTATATGATTGGTACCAAGGTCGTGATCATGATATTAGTTAGATTTCAGGTTAGTGATTTAACTTTGTAAAGGGCATAGTTTAGTTTATTTATGTTTAGATGCTTATTATGGTATTATTTGGATACTAGTGATGGCATGAATAGATTTTGTACAATCATGCTTTCTTATGATACGATTTAGACTAAAAATATGGTTTTACTATTATTTCCTACAAAAAGGAATTTAATCCCACTTTTTACTTTTAAAATAGATTCATTCATAACATGAATTGTACCACCTTAATGAATAATTTATGAGATTTTGAGACAAAAATGATTATTTATATTTAACCGAGATTTACTTTGGGCTAAGATTTTGCTACTACTATTTACCTCAATGGAGAGAGATTCTGATCATTTCCATACTTTTATGATAATTTAGCACACTTTTAGCCATAATTTAATTTTGTCCTTCCTGGTGAAGAGTGATGATTATGAAGATGATCAAAAATACTTTATCGGGACTAGGTCGATATATATGAGTACTCCAGAGGCCTCTAGGGCCCCTTAGTTTGTGAGATATTATGTCGAAGAAGAGAGGTTTCCTTAGGTCTTGTCATTATAAGCCATTGATCTAGAAGAGGTGTATACATTGGTTTACTTTATGGTACTTGGATCGGTTATAGTTTTATGGATTAATTTTGCATTCCTCCTTGCATGTGCATTGCCTATCACAAGTATGTCCTATATCTATCAGCCTTATGGGGGTTGCATAGGTATAGGTGATGAGTATTGCTTGTGAATTTTGGGCTGATTGAACCTTTTAGGCTATTGGTCTTAATTTGGGTATTGTTTGTTCAGGCTTATCAGTTAATTTATTATTATTATTATGGTTTGTTTGTGGTAGGTTGTTTAGGGATTGATACTGAGGTTAGAGAAATGTTTTGGATCCTTTCTCTTTTATGATTATTTTATTATGAATAATTATCTTATGTTTAGATGTATGAATCAGGGCTATTGATTATGTTAGAACTAGTTTCTACTATTATAGGATGCCTTAAGATGCTAGTCTAATTACTTTAGCCTATACCTTTGAGTTGTCTTGTTTATGTATTTGTAATATGTATATGATGCAATAGTATTATCATGTATCCCTCTCTTCCTTCTTTTAATCATATTGTATATCCATTTCTTAGCCTGTATACTACTATATATCCTTCTTCTACTCTTTATTTGTATATTGGCCAGTGATATACGATATAGTTCTTAGATCACTGAGTATGTCTAGAATAGGATTGTTTATCCTTATTTCCTCCTTAGTTTTATTATGTTAGATTCGTAGATATGTGGGTGTTCATTTATAGTTGTACTTGTATGTTATTTATATTTGCATTATCTTGGGAGCTTAGTCAACAGTTGTCTACTGAGTATCATGTGTTTCTACTCATACTACACTTTTGGAGCCTTCATACCATACTATGAGTGCTTGCCATTATTCTATGTGTCGTGTGGAGAAGCTATGGTTCAAACATGTGAGTCAGTTCCTGACATTCAGAGTATTGCTATTTTTCATCTTATGTATGAGATTAATCTTTATGTTGAATTTTGAGATGGGTTTTATCATTATATTAATTTAATAATTATTTTGTAATAATATTATTATTCTAGAAGCTCTTGTACTGATTTAACCTTATTTTTTGACTGCCTTATATCTATGTGTGTCTTTTGTTATATCTATTCAATATTTTCCTTCATTTCTCAAGGTAGTTCGTTACGAGTATTTTTGGACTACGACTTGTCTTACCTACTGATAGATTAGTATAGGTGCCATTATGACTTGTGAACTTGGGTTCTTATAAATTGGTATAAGAGATATGATTACCGATGTGTTGGTACAAGATCTAAGTGTCTAGTAGAGTCCTGTTGATCGGTATGGTCATGTCTATAACTTATCTTTGGAAGTCTACATGGCATTCTTACAAAATTCTGTTCTTGACTCTTAATCGTGCATCCATATCTTTATGAACCTTTAGTGCATTCTTTAACCCTATTATACCAAAGATGGATAATGCAAGTTTTTTGATAGATGTGGATAGGACATCAATATGCGTTTCTAGAGCTTTAGTACTCTATTAGGCTAAGTAGTAAAGGATGGATGTTGAGATCCTCAAGGTCAAATATTTAGGGTAAACATAGAATTTTATAGAGTTCGTGACTGCTTTAGCCTTTTGAGATTCAGCATTAGGAATCCCAAGTCTTTAAGCCAATACCTCATACCTAGGGATGATATCCGGTGCATCAAGTACTTTTTAGGACAAATTTGTATTTTTTGGTGTTTACTATAGCTCCCTATTAGCATCAAAGTATGAGATTAGGTTTCTTGAGTAGGACAAAAATATTCTAATGCTATATCCATTTGAGAATGATTTGGTACATTAATTTATTAGAGGATCAACATTGCCACTCCATTTGGCTTTGGAGCACTTGATAGAAGTTGGGTCTTCTTTTACTCAATTTATTAACCATACAAAGGCCCCAGAGAGAGAATATATTACAACTTATAGTGGTGGAGAACATAGGATCTATCATCAATATAGTTCTATTAATATTTTATTTGGGAGTGAGGATCCTTTTGTTGTAGGTCAGCCTTACTTGTAGACTATTGGTTCTATGCAGGTATAAATTTAGACTATAGGTGACACTAAGATAAGTTGTGATGATCATAGCATGCATAGTTCTCATCGAATCTTATGAACTGTTGGTATGGATCTTTAGGTCACGACATTCTTTAAGGATTAGAGGGTGTGGTACCTCGATATATTTTAGGAGCTTATCATGGTTTTAGTGAGATTGGTCATTAGTTTAAATAGTGCCCCAAATGTGAGTTGGTTGCTCAGATAGCATTAGCATGTGTTCACCACTAACCTAGAGCTCTTGAGATATGTTATGATTATGGGGAGGTTAGTCATTTTAGTAGGGAGTGCCCTTGGCATTAGTTGGTTAGCCAATGAAGGTGAACTCATGTTTCTTGACAGGTGAGGGCTTCAGGGGTTTACTATGATTGAAGAAAGATTGATCACTGGTCCAGAGAGTGTCCCCAATATGGAATTATTAATTATTCTTCTAACCCAAATTAGTCTCATAATATTGTGCCACCTTCAATTCGAGGCAGTATGCTAAGTACCTTTGTTGGTGATTCAGACACTTGATATAAGTTTGGACCAGCTCAGGTTTGTTCTCTCTTAAGCACGTCAGGCATGTGACCTTGTATTCCACCATTATAGATGTGTTTTTCATTTCCTACCTTTACCTTTTCATTTGCACATATTGGGGTTCTCATGATCATTGATGAATGTATGCCATGGTAAGCTTATACCGATTGTTGTGTGCCTTGATATAGAGTTCATGAGTATATGACTACCACCGTAGATAATTTATTTTAGTATTGGATAAAGCGCATCAGTGTTTTTATTTTCTTAGGGGTGTAGCATTTAGATTCGAGTCCCATTTACCTTGGCATATTGTCCTTCTTATTGACCTATAGCTGTACGTATTACTGTTGTTCGTCATTGATACCAACTACCTTTATATTGATATTTGTATTGTTGTTTTTATTAATTTTATTGCTTGATATTTATCGATCCCTAATTGGTAGATGGATAGGCTAGTGTTATCAAGATTGAATTCCTTTCCATATAGTTCATATTTATTGGCTTGGGAGAATAGCTTTGTCAGATTATTTCTCTCTTATTATAAGGTGAAACTGGTTGTTTTCCTCGTATGTTGGGTATGTTAGATTGATTGTGTAGTGGATTATGGCAATGAAGGTAAGTTGATTGTCTATGGTTCGATTATGGTTCTAGAGTTTGAAATTGGGGTGTGCAACCCATTTTGAGGTTGACCATTTGGGGTATGTTCTTTTGATTTGACTAGTTCATTATCTGTAGTAGTCTTAGTGTTGATATTGAGAGATCTTGGATTTTTCTTTTAGATTTGATGGATTTGTCTTATGGTAATGGGTTGATCTTGGTATTTGTGTAGAGTTGGACACTACATTCTTGATAGGATTCCATTCTTGTCTAGTGGAGTTAAGAGAGTTGGAGATAGTTTATCTTTCCTGATAATTCTTAATTTGGTTATTTAGGTATTCATTGCCTAGAGGGAGCATTGGATTGATCTATTTCCAACCAAGGATGCATTTCTCTGAGTTGTAAGAGTTTTGGCTATTACTAGTATAATTTACAACAATGGAGAGTTATTGAGCTATGCTTTGGTAGTCCATGTCCTCCAACAAATGTAGAGTTATTTATTTGTGCTCTATCTAGTGGTTTATCCTCTATTGTAATTATATTCATTAGTTAAATTTTGGTTTTAGCTCCAGTATAATCTAGTAAGGATATTATTGATTCAGTTAGTAATGTTGATTTGGGAGTTTTGCCTTACTTAGGGCTTTTGGGCTAAAATTTGATTTGGTGTCTTTGAATAATGAATTGAGGTTATGATGGTTTTAGAGTGCGGATGCTTACACATCTACAGGATTGGTTTAAATAGTTGATATGTGGTAGTTCACTCTTAGTGTTGATGATCAACTGGGAGTTGTAGAGGTTTAGTGTTGCCATTATTTTTAGATTTGTCTCAGTATAGATTTCACCTATAGGTTAGCTAACCGTACTCTTCAGCTATCTATCTGGTCTTTTTCAGTTTGGATGTATAAAAGTCAAATGGTGTTCGTATGATAGTCCATTGGCCTGGTATTGGTTCCTTTAGCCTTGACCTCGAGTTTCAGTTGTTGTCAAAATTTTTGAATTGTCTACTATGTAGGATTAGTATGCTTGAGTTAGATTCTACATGGCTTATTCCTGTATTGGTGGGATATCTCAGGGATGATCGTTCAGTGGAGAATATTTGTGTTTTAGACTCTTAGTTGTAAGTTTAAGGGTTATGTGGACAAGTTGTAGAATTGACATAGACTGCAGACTTTGCTCATCTCCATTTGTATACCTAGGTAGCTCTTTATGGGTTTATTCTTATGATTTCCATTATGGATTGTCAGTGCATCAACTTTAGTTCTTCAAGATTAGTAAGATGGAGTTGCACAAATAGGATACAGCTGACTTGCTTCTTGGTTTGGAGTGGATAGAAGGTTTTGAAGGGCAAAAAAAGTATATTTAGGAATTACAGTTAGTTGCATGAGTCATACGTTGGATTTCTTTAGACTTAAATATTTTTTTCACTTAGTTATACTGGTATCACTATTTCACGGGTGGATTGTATGAAAAATAGAACTACAAGTGTGGTCCCTATATTTAGTCTTGGTATGGTAGCATAGTTCATTTATGATCACAAGGTTTCGAACAAATCCTGAGCACCCGATCGGAGTCTATTTTAGACGTAGAAAATCTGATGGACTAGGTTGCTTATGCAATCGCTTAATCAATATTTTACTTCTTAAGTGGCCTTCACTTAAATGAACTGGGTCACTTAAGCAGGCATCCAAAAGTGGCCCAGGCATCACTTAAGCAATATTTATGCCTAGTGTACCAGTTCACTTAAGAAATTAGGGAACTTCTTAAGAGACTGGGTGACTACTTAAGTGACACCTGGTGGCTTTATCTTGTTTTATCCACCCAATATTCCTTTATTTCTTCCATAATTTCATACCAAGTTGATAGCTCAAATAGAGGAAAAAGTGGGAAATCATGCACTGATACTATGGTAAGCTAGCCTGACACTCCTGGGTTACTTCCCATAAATATCCCCTTCAATTTACATCCTAATTCATGGTGAACTTTTAGATTTAGGGCTTGAAATTCCGAAAATGTAAGGTTTAATTTGAGACCCTATTAGCACTTTGTACTCTCAACTTTTGAGCACACATTCCTTTCCTTTGTGGGACTTATTGACAAATTCAATATCGTATTCCGTATGCGGGCTCGATATAAACCCAAATTTTTACCTGACCCTTAATGTAGCAACATGGACCTCATTTTAATCCTAATAGTGTGTAGATTATTATTTTGATAGTGTGGCAGTATTTTTTTCATCATGGAGAAAAGACAAAAGATTTGTGGGTGATTTAAGAA
The DNA here is from genome assembly GCF_002878395.1 of Capsicum annuum. NCBI lineage: Eukaryota > Viridiplantae > Streptophyta > Magnoliopsida > Solanales > Solanaceae > Capsicum > Capsicum annuum. The sequence continues at coordinate 80,286,478 of NC_061115.1, read as the reverse complement.
TTTGAGGTTCAGCATCGAGGTAGGCTTCAATCTGCTCTTCTTCATGAGATAATGTATTATATATGTTGCATCATAGATAGGGATGTTATTTTGTGATTATGGGAAGAACATTGTGACATTACCTAAATTATGAAATTGGGGATTAGAAGGGTGAATCGACCCTTAATATGATGTACTTATTATTCTTTTAGAATTCTATTAACCTAAGTCGCTAGCATTTTAGACATTGTTGAGATTAATAACCCTTTAGTATAATGGTTACTTCTTGCATCTGTGGATTATGATAGTTTTCCCTAGATTATGGTATGATTATGTCGGTTGTGTATTATTGGCCCTAAGGTTCTGATCATGATATTTGTTGGATTTTGAGCTAGTGATTTCCCTTGTCAAGGATGTGGTTTAGTTTATTGATGTTTAGATGCTTCTAATGGTATTATTTGGATACTGGTGATGACATTCATAGATTCGATAAATTCATGCTCACCTAATGGTACGATTCTGAATAAAAATATGGTTTTACTGCTATTTTCCTAAAAAGGGATTTAATCCCAATTTTTACTTTTAAAACACATTCATTTATAATGGAATCGTATCACTTTAATGAATAATTTTGGGCTTTTAAGACTAAAAATGATGTCTTAGAGATTTGACCGAGATAGATTTCGGTCCACGATTTTACTACTACTATTTACCTAGGTTAAGAGAGATTTCGACCCTTTCCATGCTTTTATGATGATTTAGCCCCAGAATTTTCCCAGGGCTATGGATTTATAGATTTATAGACTCTATATGTCCAGTACTTGATGGATTAAAGTGAGGATGATGATGATGATTATTGGAAATGTTATATCGAGACCAGGTCGGTGTATACAGGTACTCCATATTCCCTAAGGGCCCCTGTGTCCATGGGTCGTTGTTTTAGAGAAGAAAGGTTGTCATAGGTCCTACTTTTGTGAGACTTTAAGCTGGAGGAAGTAAGATATATTGGGTTGCTTTATGGTATTTAAATCAGTTGTGGTATTATGAATTCTCTTTGCATTCATACTTGCATGTGCATTGCCTATCAACAGTATTTCCTATGTCATTCAATATAGACTTTGAGCAGCTCAGTGCAGGAAGAATTACTATGAGTATCATAGACTTTATGCCTTGATATTAGTGTTGTTGATTGAGTCTTTCTTTATGTTTCACCCAAGAAATCAGTGATGAGGTTTGCGAAGAGAGGCAAGCTTAGCCGCAGGTATATCGGGCCATTTGAGATTCTTCAAATTATTAGGGATGTAGCATATGAATTAGAATTGCCCCCCTATTTATAAGTTTTATTCATCCAATTTTTCACGTCTCTATGCTATGGTGTTATATCCTAGATGAGTCTTATGTCATTCACTGGGACATAGTGTAGTTAGATAAGAGATTGTTCTTTGTTGATGAGACAGTATCCATTTTAGCTCGGGAAGTTAGGAAGTTGTAATCTAGAGATATTTTGGTGGTTAAGGTTTAGTGGACACGTTGGTCTATGGATAAGGCTACTTGGAATGTCGAGTTCGACATTCGTAGCAGTTATCCCCAACTTTTCAATAATTTAGGTATTTCCCTCACCGTTCGTTCGAGGACAAACTAGATTCTTAGTAGTGGATATTGTAATGACTTTATTTTGTGAACCTTTCTTTTTTATATGTTTTGACTATTTTATCCCTCCCCATAATTTGCTATGCATTCTTTCGAGGGTAAGAGGATTTTTGGCATGATTTCTGATATGATTTGAAATGATTCGTGTGAGTTTGTTTCATTTAGAGGTTGGATAACATGAGTACATAAGCCATGAACTGCATAACCTGAGCTTGGAGTTTTTGTGTTTATGGAACATGATGCGTAACACTGCATGATCTGAAACTCCTTCTACTAGGAACTATAAGCATGCATGATTTTTAATGATGTGCACAAATATGATTTATGATCATAGAGATGACATGTAAGGCATGACATGTAAGGCATAAGTAGATATCGTGATAGCTGAAGTACGAAACTTTACACTGAGGTAAGGATGGGTTAGGCATCATGCCTTCCCACTGCTTTTCTACAAATACAAACATTATTATTAAAATATAAAAGCCTGACTCGTTTACTTGTTCTACCATCTTCCCCTTAGCTTAAAGCTGTTATTCTAAGTTTGTGAATTACTTAATAAAATCTAAACCAAACTAAAACCATATTACTCTAGAGTCTGAGATGAAACAATACTCATACACACTTAACTTATTCTGAAGGACAATACTTGGTAATGTAAGGTTCACTGCTAGCACTATCTTTCGATACATAATTCTTAGCTTTCTATTGCCCTAACAATCATCATGTAGCAACCTCAACACTGACTAACGTAAAATTCTCAACTCTCCTTTATACTAATTTAATCTAGAGATTCAAACTTAATTCAACTGAAACTGAGGTACTACCCCTTCATCCAAAGATTGGTCCCTTAGGAAACTGAAATGGGATGACTATTACTGAAATCAACTGAACAGATTTTTTTTGAAATACTCTAACCGAGCAATTTTTGTAAACTCGTCTGGCTGGAATAGATCTACCTACTACAGGGGCACTAATAAAAGTTATGTTAAGATTTCTAATCTGACATAAAAGTTGACTACTATGTATGGAGTTATAAAAGACAAAGAAGTTCCCATATCTAACAAGGCATATACAGGTAAATGAAAGATCTGTACCAGTGACCATATCAGGAGAACTTTTCTGATCTTGTTAGGACTAAAGTGCATGAAACTTGTTTGGGTGCTGCCGACTAGTTTTACTGTAAGTGGCACCCTACTAATTCGGGCAACTAGACTGAGCTGAAGGACGGTCGAACTGACCCTTTTAGCCTAAATCTTTTCCTCTCTAAGCCAGTACTCTACACTCTCGCATCCTGTAGCTTGGCTTGCCACATCTAAAACATACATAACTGCTAGCTCTACACACTCCTTTGTGGTTTTTACCACATTCCCCGTAAAGCAAATTAGTACAAATACCATTTCCCCTACCTTGAGACTTAGAGCTTGATGCCCCATTTCAACTATCATTCTTAGACTTAAGCATTGGAGCCTTGATTGAAGGCGGAACTGGGGCTAAGAATCTGTGACTGGATTAGGAGTGGTTACTACCCCCTGATCGTGGCTTAGAATTATCTGTTCTAGCCCTTCTATTCTTCCTACGCTCCCCTCCCTCACCTTGCTGAGGGCAAGTGAATAACCTAGATAGGACTACATTCAGCAAATTATTTTGAGCAACTACTAAATAAGCCAATATAGTTAAAGAAGCTCTAAATTCAGCGTGAGAGACATGCTTATTCAACAGATTTTCCTGAATGGGTAGAGAAACTAGCCAGTTTTCATCTCTTCTTCCATTACCTTTTTCTAGGAGGCATGTTCTGGAAGCATAAGGAAGAGATGAATTAGACTGAGAGTTCAACCAGAACTCAATCTCACTTGTACGACATGAATACTGAAAGAAGGGAAACTTTTCCTAAAACATCTCATAGCCTCCTATCCATAAGTGTGGCGCTCTACACACCTATGCACAAGACTCTACTAGATATTGCTTTCAGACTTCCTAGGACTCTGTTGAACCTTAGGCTTTAATACCAAGTTTGTAACACCCTGAGTCTATACCCTGAATGCTACATAGTGCTCATAATCCCAAAGGACCACAAGTTAACTAATGACTGGTACCTGCTGCAATAACTAAATAGTAATACTACAAATATACATAAATTAGGAGAAAACTTACCATAAGGTTCAATACTGAAATAAAACTAAATACAGTATAACAATACTAAAACTAAAATATCTGAATGAAAATACTCTAGCTTGAAAAAGCCTCTAAACTGTCTAAAATATAGAGTTGATCAGACAAGTCCCCACTATCTTCGAACTACTAAAATAAGCTAAACTACTAAAATAATCATCATGTCCTCAAACTAAGAGGACTAACCACTAACTATGTTAGCAGAATATCTGAACTGCTAAGTATGACTGGGAGCCCGTACTTTGAATGTACTGGTATTCAAAGTGAGGTAGGCTAAAATGCAGGGTTCATATGCATGAACAATACTGACTGAATGACATGAGTATAACTGAACGAGAGTCCATGCATGAATGCATAACATATAACTGAGATCATGATAACACTGGACTGAGTTTTGAATTACTAATTTACTGATATCTGAGTTTACTGTATAGTGTATCTGATATCTAAGTGACTGTATCTGATAGTACTTATTATAAAGAATGGAACTGTGTTTTATACCTAGACTAATATGAAACTGAGACCGTGGAAGGTTATCATCTAACCGATATGCCCCTTTCTAAATAGATTGTGGTTCAACCTTTGTTGGAAGTATGTCAGTAGCATGCCACGGTTAAAGATAAGCTAAGTCACCTCATGTGGAAGGTGCTCTGAACAAGAATGATGGTACCCTCAAATGGTAGGTAGATCACCTTATCAACACTCAACTCATAGATTAATGTCTCAACCTACGTTGGCTACATAGTTCTGGAACATAAGGACTGCTTCTAAGGTTCACACCCTCTATTGGAAGGTGAGTCCCCATCTGTGGGTTCACTCGATGTTGAATCCTACTCCCAACTAAATAGACACTAAACTGGATTCTAGACTGTTCTAGGATGGACAAAACTATTTTTGATCGTACTGTATAAATGAACTGAACTGAGTTCACTGGGTTCCATGGACAGATGGAATACTACTGAATTCTATTAACTGGCTGAATTCTACCAATCGTGACGTAATTGAAACTATCATGTAACTGACTATGGCTCTAGGTAAATATCTAAATTGTCGGGTATTAATACTCCCAGGACTCGATAGCATAAATTATACGACCATGCACAATCTTGAAACATGATAGCTAAGTACTTGGTCATCGTATATTCATTTGGGACATTCTAGCAAACACTTGCATGACATGAACTTGAATATATGTGGATATGATATGATTTTACTATTCAACTCACATAAATAATTCATCATACACTTGAAGGACATAATCTACACACATGACACTAAAACAACGTGTAAGCATCGTAGTTCAATTCCACATTTACAACTTCATGGGTTTCAACATAGTTTCACATGATAATGCACACATATCAATCAATTCCACATGAATCTTGTAGTGAATCATTAACTAGAAACCCATTAACATAGTAATTATGAACACATTTAAATTCAATCATGAAATTCATCAAACTCATAAACTTGCAGTTAAAAGGGGTTCTTGAACTCCAAGGGTAGAAGGAACCCTTTGATGAACACTTGACATACCTTGATTGCTAATTTCCGGAAGAACAATGGTGGAAATCTTGAGCCTTGGCCTTGAAATTAAATCACCTAAGGTTCTTGTTCTTGAGCAATTTGAGAGAAAGTAAGTATAATTTGCTCAGTGAGGGTTGAATCTTGTGTTTTAGGGACAAATAGGGGTAAGGAAAAGACCCAAATACCTCCCAAGGATATGGCTTTTGATGACTAAAAATTGGACTGGTTACGAGTAGGACGACGTGCCATGTCTTTGGCATCGATGCGATAGCCAATGCACCGCGTCGAGTCAACATTGATTCACTGGAAATTGCCACTAGGAGCAAAGGAAAAATATTGATCTTTGTTATGGCTACCACACCGCACTGAGATTGCGTCGATGCACTATTTTGGATTCCCAAACGTGGTTCAAACAAGGTCCAATAAATAAGAAACTCATCTTGGAATACCTACTGACATTCCTGATCATGAATTAATCTAAAGATCGATACTATAAGGTCATAAAAGTTGTGAACTAGAGTTTCCAACTTATGAAGGACAAAATAATACTAAGTCTGAATACTTAGCTTGAATTTTCTAAGTCTGGGACCCCTTAGTAAGCTTACAAGACTGAGTTAGCTTAGGATTTTGTAGGGTCTTACAGCGATGCTCCAAAATGAATGGCAACTCATCAAAGTATCTTTCTTGGAGCTCAGTGCAAGCCCTGCAACATTTTCTTTCTACACATTTGTAAAATATTTTCCACCTTCCAATCCTATCATACACCTGCACCATACAAAAAATATTATTCAAATAGGCAAAGATTAAAATATTGGATTACCTTCTAAGAAGCACCTTATTTAATATCATGGCATGACGTGGGTAGGAGTCTTCAAGCTTCATCAAGATAGAACATCTTAATGAAGTCAACCTCCTATGTCATTCCAAAGTATTAATACACACATTGACCATTTATCGTGAATTGGGGCCCCTTTTTACCATCCAATTTAATAGCACTACTCAAAAATCTTTGAACCACATTAAATGGTCTCGACCACCTTGACTTGAGCTTTCTTGTGAATAGCTTAAGTTATGTGTTAAATGATAGGACGTCATTGGTGCTTTTAAACTTTCTTTTTAAAATTTTGTGCTATGACATCTTTTCATCTACTCCTTATAAATAGTTGAGCTCTCATAAGTTAGAAAATGGAATTCATCAATCACTTTAGTTTTCCTACTCTTTGATTAAAAGCATCCTCCTATTTCATATTTAATTGATGCAAGATCCATAACAATTTGTGTTCTAACTCAATGGGTAAATGGAAATCCTTGAAAAACACTAAATAATATGGTGACATGCCAAATTAGAGATTTGAAAGATGTTTTATATACTCACAAGGCATTATCAAGTTTGTGAGCGTAATACCTTTGATTAGCATTTTCAATCTTGGCCAAAATCCCTTTGATTTCTTGGTTAAAGACAACTTATCAATTTTATTGAGGGTGATATGGTGATGCCATTTTATGTTTTATTCCATACCTAGTTAGCAAGGATTCAAAGGAGTGGTTACAAAAGTGAGAAAGCCCATCACTAATAATAGCATAGGGTGTCCCAAATCAAATGAAGATCTATTTTTTTAAGAAGTGAAATACACTCCTAGCTTCATTATTCTGCAACACAATAGATTTAATCCATTTGGAAACATAATACACTCCACCAAGATATAGAGGTTCTTTAATAAGATAACAACGGGTCTCATGATGTCGATTCCCCATTCATCAAATAACTTTATGTCAATTCCTGGTTGCAACAATATTTTATGCATCCTTGAGATTCCTTTTGTCTTTGGTATTCTTCACAAACATGAACCAACTCATATGCATGATGATATAAGGAGGGCTAATAGAATCTACTCCAAAAAAAATTAGCAAATGTACAAAGACCACCATGATGACCATCTATTAGTTAGGAATGACATACTTTTAGAATGGTCCAAATCACATTTTTAGCCACACACCTCTGAACCATATTTTGTTGAATTTTTAAAATAATAGGGCTCATCCCAAAATATTCACTTAACATCATAAGAAAAGAACATTCTTTGCTAATGGTTAGGGTCTTTAGGGAGTACCACACATAATATAGTTTGCATAGTCAATATACAAAGATTCTACACCACAAAAAGAGTCATGATAAGATTATGGAGAAGAGACTTGTTGATGTCAATCTCCTCAAACTTCTTCTTGTTTTAATAAAGGAGAGACAAATGGTCCGCCACTAGATTTGTATATATCTTTTTGTCCTTCATAATAAAATCAAATTCTTGTAACAATAAGATCCACCATAGTAATCTAGATTTTGCCATTTTATTGGCTATTAAGTATTGGATGTCCACATAGATGGTGTGGATAACAACCTTTGTGACCAAAAATTAGGCACAAAACTTTCCAAAAACAAGCACAACGGCCAACTATTCATGTTTAGTGATCATATATTTTCTTTGTGCTTTGTTTAATGATTTACTTACAAAGTACACCGAATGGAAAAACTTATCTTTCTATTGTCCAAGGACTTTACCCAAATCTATCTTGCTAGTATCACACATAAGCTCATAGGTAAGTGACCAATTAGGAGCTACAATAATAGAGATTGTCACAATCTTCTTTTTTAGGCAATTAAATGCGTTTAGACAACTTTTATCAAACTCAAACTTTGTGTATTTTTTCCGAATATTGCACAATGAAATATCTTTGATGAACCTCTGATTAAACCCTGGATACCCTAAGATTCTTTACTCGCCCTTTACAGATATTAGAGGAGACAATTTAGTGATCACTTAAATTTTTGTTTGGTTAACTTAGATGCCTTTACCCAAGATTTTATGCCGAAGAAAAATTCCTTCCTTCACCATAAAGTTCCATTTCTCCCTATTTATAAGAAGGTTCATTTCAATGCACTATTGGAGAACTATGCTTAAGTGATAAAGGCATTTTTTCCAAAGAGTCTCCCACTATCTAGAAATTATCCATAAATACCCACTTTGTGTCCTCCACAATATCTGAGAAGATTGACAACATACATCATTAGAATGTGAACGGTATATGTCATAAACCAAAGGGCATCCTCTTGAAAGTAAAAGTGTCATAATGGCAAATGAAGGTCGTCATCCTCAGTTGTGGTATATATTTAGTTATATCCGAAGTAACCATCTAGGAAGAAATACCAACATCTCCCCACTAGTTGATTTAATATTTTATATATAAATGGCATGGACAAATAATCCTTTTAAGTTAGAATTTACCTTCTATTAGTCCACACACACACCATCCTATAACCGACCTCAAAGAGATTAGTTCATTTTCCTTATTTGTCACGACGGCGATTTCTCCTTTCTTTAGCACACACTTCCCTATACTACCCTATGTACTATTAGAAATTAGGTAAACAACACTTGCATCAATCCACATAATGATTTCTTTATTTACCACTTTTTGCATAGACGGGTTCAACCGCTTTTAATGCTTAGTAGTTTACACACATTCTTGCTCTTACTGAATCTTATGGGTGCAATTCCTAGGGGAATTTTGATGATATCAGCACTAGTCAATCCAATAGCATGTATTAACTTTATCAACTCAGATACCAACGACTCAACTTTCTATGCTAACAAATCTACCGCAATGATCATGAGCTAAGTATTATCATTCCCTATGCAGATATATCAAAGATGAGAAGGAAGAGGCTTATGTTTAAGCTCTAGTGGCTCTTCTATGGAAGGCTTAGCAGATGAATCTCTTGATTCTTTAAATTAATATCATGCTTGTGTGGGTTCTTATGTGTGGGTTCTTGCTGTGTGAACCAAACCCGATCAATAGATCGACAAATTCATCATATTCTTCAACACCTCCACTTACATAGTTCCATAACACCGTTACTAATGGTTCACTTATCAAATTCACCACCAATGTATTATGAACCTCATCATTAATTATATCGATGACCAAAATCACTTGTGAATCCCTTGGTGGTTTCCTGGATTTTCACATATTAAATATGACTTCATCACTATTAACACTAAATTTTGGTTTGCCATACTCCACATTAACTAGAGCTCTGCCGGTAGCCAAGAAGGGTCTTCTAAGAATAATTGGCACCTCATTATCTATATTTTAATTAAGAATATGACGAATATGAATCGATCAACTCAGATTAGCAAGTCATAAAGGATTTTCATCGGTGTCTTAATAAATTAATCAACCATTAATAGCCTCATTATGGTAGATTTGTGAGTTCCAATCCCCTTTTCATAATGTCTAATGGCATCAAATTTATATTTTATCCTAAGAAACACAAGGCTTTGACAATTTTGTATACCCCAATTGTGCAAGAAATAATGAATAGCCTTATATCATATTTTTTCACCATAACATTACTAGACATGATTACACTACAATGGTGAAAATTTTCCACCACTTTAATGTTTATCATTATATTTTAGTCACTAAGTCCTTCATGAACTTGGAATAATCCAGCATCTTAATTATAGCATCCACCAATAGGATATTGACAGATAAGTTGATGAACATAGAGAGGAACTTCTTAAATTTAGCATCTTCCTCTTTCTTATTAATCCATTGTAGGAATGAAGGATAAACTTTATCATTGCATTTGAAACAAATGGACTTTCTTCAATTTTCGAACTCTTTTCAACCCTCTTTTTCTTCTCTTCATTAGCATTTGTATCTTTATTCACTAGTGATTCCTCATCATTAAATTCTTCGAATATTGCCTCCTCATAATTTGGGACAAGAGGCATCTTAACATGTTTTCTTTTCACAATAGTTCATTCATCAAGCCCTTCCTCTCTAGGAGCTTCATCAACATTATTTGTCTCACACCAAGCATGTTCGCACTCCTAGTGAAAATCACCGTACAGTGAGCATTGTCATTCTTAGGATTCACTATCATGTCACTAGGACGTCCACCTCTTATCATTGGGTTTAGGTGGGATGAGATTTCACTTAATTAGGTTTTAAGTTGTTTGATAGAGGTCGCATGAGATATGACTATTTGATTCAAGGAAGAAAAGTTACTCTTCAATTCTTTAAGGATTTTGTCACTAAAAGGATGGAATCTCTGGACTTTGGTTGATCATGAAGTATGACATATCTATCACGATTATGATCCCTTGGACAATACTTATACCTGCAATCATGATCTCTATCATGTTCCTTGTCCCTTTTATTATGATATCTATCACGATCACAATCATTATCTCTCCATTCTCGATCTTTATGTCGCCAATCATGATGCCTATTCTTCTAACCTTAATTCCCACCTTGCCTTTGATAGGTAGTATGGTAACCCCCTATTATATTTAACCAGAAGTAAATCTCCTTATCAAGTGAATCATCATCATTATCGTCATAGTTTTATCTATCTCTAGTAGACACGACATTCACCATTTTAGGGTTTGAACCCATAAAGTACTTTGTTAAAAGGTCCATTTGAGTCATAATTTTTGCATGTTTTTATCACGCTCTCATCCTTTTTTCTTTTCTCTTGGGTCACCAAAGATGAGGAGGGAAAATCCATCATCTTAGGTATTCTAAGCTTGATTTTTCTTTGTCATTTGATCAGCTAGCCCATAAGAATTCCAAATATTTGGTTCATCAAGGACCCACGGGCTAAATTATCCACCATGGTTTTGCTCAAAGAATCCAATGACTGGTAGAAGATCTGTAGAAATAACTTTTTTGGTAGCTCATAATTAGGGCTTTGTAAAAATATTTTCTTAAATGTAAGCCATGCCTTATGAAGAAACTGTCCACACAATTGGACAAAAATAGTGATTTCATCCCTAAGTTCAAGCATCCGCGACAGAGAAAAGAACTTATAAGGAATGCCTTCATAAACTCGACCCTTAAAGTAATTGATCCTTCAGGTAATTCCCTAAGCCAAATAACTGCTTCTCCCATCAAAGAGAAAGGAAATAATCTAAAATGAATAGACTCTTGAAGTATGTTTGCACTGTCAAAAAGTTTGCAAATAAAAATGAGATTCTTATGATAGTTGTTTACATATTTATGTGATTGACGTCTGAACAATCCCTTCATTTGAAGAGAGGGAAGCATAGTCTACTTACAAGGAAAGGTGAATTGTCCACCGTGGGTGGTAAATAAATAGTACTAGCTCTCTCAAAATCTTCCAAATGGTCATCATCATTGATTTACCCTTCAAAACACGTGGTTTCACTATCATGTAAACTCATATTTTCACATAATCAAAAGAAAAATAAAAAATAAAGTAAATTTTAACTAAGTCCAACACAAGTGATTTACAACACTTTAATAAAGGATCATTATACTTAGATTCCCCAATAATCATGCCACTATTGATAATGCTAAATTAAACAGGTTTAAGTGCATGTGATGTCTAGCAATATATTTATAGAACTCTTGAGTTAGGTTCGATCTCTTGAGGAATGAATTTGTAAGGTTCACTTAAGAGCATACATAAATCATGAAATTCTTGCCCGTACTGATTTTAAATAGTAAAAGTAAATGGGAGGAATTTGTGCCAACAATTTGGAACACTTTAGATTATAGTTATCAAGAAAGATTAACTGAAAATTTTTAAATGTAGGAGTTGTAATCAATATTATAGAGACTTAAGGGTAATCTTATTTGATAGTTGATGAAAAGCATGGGTGATTGACTGTAACACCCCGATTCTGGTAATTGAAATGCTATATGGTGCCCATGACCCTGAAGGACCACAAGCTAACCCATGACTGATTTCTGTACCTGTACACTACATAATATAGAGCATAAATGCAGAATATGTAATACTATAAGGCCATAAGGTTCAATACTGAATGAAACATAATATCTGAAAAGGGTATTACAATACCAAAACAACTGAAAATACTAAAGTCTAAATCTAAAGATACTGTAATCATTTAAAAGCCTCTAACTGTCTGAATAAGGAGTTAAATTGGACATGTCCCCAACAAACTCCATCTAGAAAACTAAAATGAAATAATAAAATAAAATTGAGTACTGAAATGACAAGCCAAAATATGTCCTCGCATGATAAGGACTCACCACTGACGCTGAAAGTTGGAACTGGTCAACTAATACTGCTTCGAAGCTCATGCCTCTGAACCTATGGTGTAACATAAGAGAAAGCACCATAGCGCAAATGTGTCAGTACAACTGAATGTACTGAGTATACGAGTGAGGTAGGCTATATGCAAAGGGTTCATATATTTGAACTATACTAACTAACTAATATGAACGTGAGAATACATACATGATTACAAGACTGAAACTATCATAACATGATACTAATAACTGACAACATAAGTGATTTTAACTGAGAGTCTGATGCTGGTGGAACTAGCTGAGTTCCATACTATAACTGAGTTGATTATATCTAACAGTCCTAATATTTTGATTCACTATCAAAGTTCTTTTACTGAGACTGATACTGAAACTGTAACTATGGGAGAATTCATCTAACTGACATACCCCAAATGTGTTTCAATAGGTAAATCAGGGTCCAATCTGTACCCTAATTGAAAGAGTGTCAATATCGTGTCATGGGTAAAGACAAGTTGTGAGTGACCCTCAAATCTGGCAGTGTCCCCATAAGAGAATGGAGGGTATCCGCCTCATCAACTCTAAAGTTAGTAGTGTTGATGTCTCAACCTATGCTGGCTACATAGTTATGGAATGTAAGGATTGCTTCTAGGAATCTCACCCTTAATCTAGCAGTGTGGATTCCCATCCAGGGGTTTGCTCAGTGCTGAATCCTACTCCCATCTGAATAGACACTGAACATAAATACTGAGCTAAGTTACTGAGTTCCATTGACTGATGAAATACTAACGACTGACTGAGTTCATGAGATTTCTGTGAATATTGAGTTACTACATTTTTCATGAGTCACATGACTGACTGAGTTCTATGGAACATGGCTTGACTGTGGATATCATGAAAACATGATATGGCTCTAGGCACACAACTATATTTTTTGGGTACAAGTACCCCCAGGACTTAATGGAAAGAAACTAACACACATGACTGACTTGTTATAGGAATAGAGTCCACAATTCACAATATCATAAGTAGGGGATTCAATACTACACATAGTTCTCAACATTTCATACGTGGAAGAAGATACATTCAACATCGAAGTACTTTCTTAACTTCAAAATCATGTTCACTACATATCACCACCACAATACATCAATAATATGGAATTCATGCAGAATCATAAAGCATAAAGCATGGACTTGTCACTTGGTACTCTTAAGTCGTGAAAACAAGTTTATTATTATTCTAGGCATTTCATCGAACACCTGCATGCACAATTCAGGCATAGGTGAGACCATAAGATTTTACATCATGAACAACCAAGTTTTACATGTTTTCAACTCACATGGTATCATAGATTCATCATAACATATAAAGATTCCGACGTGGGAATCATTCAACATCAACAACTTGATTATCAACATCCAACAATATAGATATCATAAAAAAACTAATTTCATAGATTTCAACTTACATACTAACATTGCTTCATGAAAATACATAAAAATCCCAACTTGAAACCATACAGCAACCATCAACATGAACATAATCATACCACAATAAAGTATTCACAATACATAATTTAAAACTTGATTCTTGAGCTCCATGGATGAAATAAATACATGGATGAACACTATGCATACCTTAATTCTTGATTTTATGAAGATTGACGGAGAAAATTCTTGAATTTGGAACCTCAATAGAAAACCCCTCTTATTGTTCTTGAGAGAAATTAGAGAAAAGGAGTATATTTTTCTAAAAATGAGGATTAATTAGGTGTTAAGGGGTATATATAGGGGTAGAAGATGATCAAAATTCCCCTAAAGAAAGAGAGAATGATGCAGCTATCCCTCTATTGACTATCTGATAGGCTGAAGTAAATTGATCATAACTTCTTACTTCGATGTTCAAATTGGATGAAACAAATTGCATTGGAAAGAGGACTCAAATATCTTTTCATTTATATATAGCAGATCTCACATTTAAATATATACAATAATTTATGATCATTTGAAGTTGACCCTAAAATGCTGAAAATTTTTGGAGCATGCTATAGAGCATGTGACGCATGCTAATCGCATGGTGTCACTATTTTGGGCACCCAAACATGCCATTACACTGCTCCAAAAATTCCAAAACTTACCTGGGATGTACTCTTGACTTTCCCAATCACAACGCAACTTGAAAATCCAAAAAAAAAGGTTGGGAAGGTCGTCAAATAAATCTCTGAAGTTCAGAGGCTTCAAATAAGCTAAGTGTTGGAATACTTGCCAAAATTTTCTAAGTTTTGAATCTTTTAAAGAGTTTTAAGAGCTAAAAGATCTAAATTTCCGACTTCGGATTTTTTGGGGTATCGCAATATCTTCCCCTTGGGAACATTCGTCCTCGAATGAGACTGATTGAGAGGAAAAAAGATGAGGGTACTTGGTTCACATTTCTGCTTCTTCTTTCTAAGTGGCTCCCTCAACGGACTGATTCCGCCAAAGAACTTTGACTAGAGGGACTTCTTTGTTCCTCAATCTATGAGTCTGATAGTCTAGGATTTCAACCGGTATCTCCTTATAGGAGAGACTGTTCTGAACATCTAAGCTCTGAATAGGGACTATAATATATGGGTCACCTATGCACTTCTTGAGCAAAGAGACATGGAAGGCTGGATGAACTGCGGCTAAATCTGAAGGCAGTTCAAGCTCATAAGCTACTTTGCCAAAGCGACTGAGAATCTAGAAGGGGCCGATATATCGGGGACTGAGCTTTTTCTTTTTTCCAAATCTCTTCACTCCCTTCATGGGAGAGATCTTACGATAGACAAAGTCACCAATCTCAAAATCTAGATCCTTTCTATGAATATCTGCATAAGACTTCTGTCGGCTTTGAGCAGCCCTGGAGTATTCCTCTAATCAACTAAACTTTCTCTAAGGCATCGAATACAAAATCAGACCCTATGACTGAGGCCTCAATAACTTTGAACCAGCCAATAGGAGATCTACATCTCCTACCATAGAGAGTTTTGAATGGAGCCATGTGAATACTGGAGTGATAACTATTGTTGTATACAAACTCAATCAAAGGCAAGTGGTTATCCCAACTGAAACACCCCGATTCATTGAACCGGAATGCTACACAATGCCCATGACCCCGAGGGACCATAAGCTAACCCATGTCTGATATATGTACCTATATACTGCAAATCATGATATAATAATGTGGAATACATAGAACTGTAAGGCCATAAGGTTCAACTGAATACAATCATGTGGGTGAAAATACCCAAATCAACTCAATCTGAACGTAATCTGAACATAAATCTGAAAGCCACTAAACTATCTGAATAAGGAGTTGAAGGAACTTGTCTCTAACTAACTCCATAAAACTTAACTAAAGAAATAAATAAATGAATCAAATCATATTGTCCTTGAATCAATGAGGACTCACTGTGTCTCTGCGACTAGAATGCTCCGCTACTGCTGGACTGGAGCTCGTGTCTTAAAACCTATGGTGTAACATGATAAGAAAGCACCATAGCACAAATGCGTCAATACAACTAAAGTACGGATTATACGAGAAAGTTAGGCTGAACATAAAGGGTTTCATGCATGAACAACACTAACTGACTAATATGAACGTGGGAGTGCAAACACACATATATAGAAACTGGGACTGTGAATACGTTATAGCATGACCTATAAGCTAATACATGGTTTACTGATAACTATCATGATTGATACTGAAACTGATAAAATGGATGACTGTATCTGACAGTCCTGTATATACTGAAATCTGAAGAACGCCCTGAGTTCTTTCACTGAGACTGATACTAAAACTGTGGGAAATAGTGTTTAACTGACATGCCCCATATATACCGTTATGGCTAAGCTGGAGTCCAATTTTTGCCCTAACTAGAGGGGTGTCAATACCGTTCCATGGGTTAGGGCAGCCTGTGAGTGACCCTTATCTGGTTGGTACTCAATGAGAATGGTGGGAACCCTAAACTGACGGGTTAAGCCACCTCATCAACCCTAATCTGATGGGTTAAGATATCTCAACCAACGCTGGCTACGTAGTTCTGGAACACAAGGATGACTACTAAGAATCACACTCTAAACTGACGGGTGAGTTCCCATCTTTAGGTTCACTCGGTGCTAACCTCTACTCTCATCTGGAGGGACTGGACATGAATAACTGACTGTCCATGACTTAATCTTACTGAATTCCATTGACAGGCAGAATGTTACTGATATCTGACAACTGATTAAGATCATGAGGTTTTCCTGAGTCATATGACTGACTGAAGTCTATGGAATCATAGCTTGAGTTTAGATATCGTGAAACATAACATAGATCTAGGCATACAGCTATATTTTTCAGGTACAAGTACCCCCAGGACTCGATGGAAGGAAAATGACACACATGACTGACTTGATCATAAGAGTAAAGTCCATAATTTATAATATCATAAGTAGGGATCTCATACTAAGCATGGTTATCAACAATGTATTGCATGGAAAGGATTTCATATCACATGGAAGTACTTGCACAATCTTCATATCATATTCATTGCATAATCATATTAGCAACACATACCAATAGCATGGAAGTTCATGTGGATTGCATGGTTATTATACATCTTGTTCATAAGTAGGATTTGCAAGTAAACATAGCATAATCTCATAAGAATAGTTCATGAGTATTCCAACAACATTTACAAGGCACATTAACAACATAGAAGTCATTGGAATGTAAGGGAATATCATGAATCCTTCACTTAGTCACAATTTAGCTATATTGCATGATTTCAAGTTTCTTAGGCATTTTATCAAACACCTTACATGCACATCTTAAGCATAGGTGAAATCATCAAATTATACATCATGAACAACCAAATTTATATGTTTCCAACTCATATGATATCATGAAATTCAAAAAACATATAAAGATTCCATCTTGAGAATCACCCAATATCAACAACATGATCATCAACACCCAAAAATATAGAAATCATACTTTATTATGAAAAGGAGGGTTTTTGAGCTTTATGGATGAAAGGGATCCATAGAAGGAAGATTCTTGATGATTGATGGAGGAATTTCCTTGAAATCGGATCTTCAAGCTTAGTTATGCAACCCTAGTTGTTTTTCTCTTTTAGTGCTCTTGGATGATGAGCTTTGAGATGATAATAGGGTTGTAATATTTTTAGAAGCTATATATTTCATAAGGTTAAGTTTAGGGACATGTAAGGAGTGTTAAAAGACTTAATTACCCTTAAAATAACTCAAAACGGAGTGTTTTTGACACCTGGAATTGACTTAGGCGGTGCCCAAGTGATTGCCTAAGCTAGGTTAGGCGGCGCCTAACCAATCGCCTATGCTTACTGTCTCTCACGAAAATGGGCATAACTTCTTGCTCAGGTATTAGATCAAGGCAAAATTGGTATCGTTGGAAAGATAATTAGATTCTCTACAATTTGGTGGGTCTAAATCAGCCAAAATTCCACATTAATATCAAGTTATACTCGTTCAAAGATGACCCTTGCAAAATCAAACTCTAAAACTTGATGGATTCAAAAACTCTTAGCTTGTATTACCTTAAGTGACTCATATAAACATGCTTAATGCATCATAAGCTATCGTATCACTAGTATATTCATTGTAAGTCATGTACAAAAGTATGAATCATAGGATAGGAGATTTCATACATAGGAATAATTATTCACTTCCTAGCTTAGAAACATGAGGGTATTACAATATCTCCCCCTTGGGAACATTCGTCCTTGAATAAGAATTTACTGAGAAGGGATACAAGACAATAGAACCTGAACTGAACATGAAGAACTAAAACTTGATCTTATGAATGACATGCTAAACATACTGAACTAATGCATATCTGATGCACGGACAACTGACACATGAATGCATGACTGAGTATGAAACAGTTAATAGGTACCAAGTTTATACTGGAAACATAAACGTGGAACTGAATAAGATTAAGGAGAACTGTTACCTTGATCTTGATCTAAATTGGCAGGGAAGAGGTGAGGATACTTGGTATGCATATCTTTTTTTGCTTCCTAAGTAGCTCGTTCATGAGACCGATTTTGCCAAAGAACCTTGACTAGAGGGACTTCTTTGTTCCTTAATCTACGAGTCTGATAATCTAAGATTTCGACTTGAATCTCTTCATAAGAGAGGCTATTTCAAATGTTGATGCTTTGAATAAGGACAACAACTGCTGGGTCACCTATGCACTTCTTTAGTAAAGAGACATGGAAAACTGGATGGACTGAGGCTAGATCTGAAGGCAACTCAAGCTCATAAGCTACCTTGCCGAAGCGACAAAGAATGTTGAAGGGACCGACATGCCAGGGACAGAGTTTTCCTTTCTTGCCGAACCTCTTCACTCCCTTCATGGGAGAGATCTTAAGATAGACATAGTCATTAACCTCAAACTCAAGATCCTTTCTACGAATATCTATATAGGACTTCTGTCGGCTCTGAGAGCCTAGAGTCTCTCTCTGATCAACTGAACTTTCTTTAAGGTGTTGAATACTAAGTCAGGACCTATGATTGAGGCCTCACTAACTTTGAACCAACCGATTGAGATCTACATATCCTACCATAGAGAGCTTCGAATAGAGCCATCTAAATACTAGAATAATAGCTATTGTTGTATGCAAACTCAATCAAAGTCAAGTGGTTATTCCAACTTCCCTTAAATTTAACTGCACACGCCCTTAGCATATCTTCAAGAGACTGAATGGTCCTCTCTTCTTGACTATCTATCTGAGGATGAAATGATGTGCTAAGATAGACTTGGGTATCGAGACCCTTTTGGAATGCTTTCCAAAAGTAAGAAGTAAACTGGGTACCTCTGTCTGAGATGATATATAGTGGAACATCGTGTAACATGACTAACTACCTAATATAGAGTTTGGTATAATCCTCAATGGAATAAAAAGTACAAATAGGAAGGAAATGAGCTGACTTGGTTATTCTATCTATAATGACCCACACTGAATCATGCTGATGATGAGTTCTAGGCAAACCCGTCACGAAGTCCATATTAACTTCTTCCCACTTCCAATTAGGAATGATGAACTCTTGCATGGAACCACTAGGTTTCTGATGCTCTATCTTAACCTGCTAACATGTAGATCACTTAGCCACAAACTCTGCAATATCTCTCTTCATCCCACTCTACCAATAGATCTCCCGCATATCGTGGTACATCTTAGTGGCCCCTGGATGAATAGAGTATCGCACACCATTCGCTTCTACAAGAATTCGCTGCCTCAATTCATCTACACCTGGAACACATAGATGACCCTGACAACGAAGAACACCATCTCCCCCTTAGGAGAAAACCTCAACTTTCTGATTCTGAACTGACTCTTTGAGCTTGACAAGGCTAGGATCCCTATCTTGTTTCTCTTTCACCTCGAAAACTAGAGATGACTCTGAACTAATATGAACACATATACTACCCTCTGAAGAATCAACTAAGCGAACGCCTAGTCTTGCAAGCTGATGGATCTCCTGAGCCATCTTTTTCTTACTATCCTCAATATGAGAAATACTACCCATGAAGAGTCGACTGAGAGTGTCGACCACAACATTGGCCTTGCCCGTATGATAAAGAACACTCATGTCATAATCCTTCAAGAGCTCTAACCATCTTCTCTGGCGAAGATTGAGATCTTTCTGGGAAAAGACATACTGGAGGCTTTTATGGTCTGTGAAGACATCTACATGAACTCCATAGAGATAATGCCTCTAAATCTTCAAGGAAAAAACTACCGCTGCTAACTCAAGATCATGAGTAGGATAATTTTTCTCATGTGGCTTTAATTGTCTGGAGGCGTAGGCTAAGACCTTACCATGCTGCATAAGGACACAACCTAAACCCACTCTGGATGCATCACAATAGACTACAAAACCATATGAACCATCTGGAATAGCTAGAACTGGAGCGGAGGTGAGTCGAGTCTTCAACTCTTGAAAGCTCTTCTTGTATGAATCTGACCACTAAAACTTAATCTTTTTCTGAGTCAATCTAGACATGGGAGATGCAATAGAATAAAATCCCTCCACAAACCATCTGTAATAGCTAGCCAAATCGAAGAAACTCCTAATATCCGATGGAGATATGGGTCTGGGCCAGTTTTTTACTGTCTTATTTTTCTGAGGATCTACTCTAATTCCATCACCAGAAACAATATGGCCAAGGAATGATACTGATCTTAGCCAAAATTCACACTTTCTGAACTTAGCGAATAATTGGTGATCCCTGAGAGTCTGAAGAACAATCTTGAGATGGTCTGCATGATCACACTCTATACGAGAATAGACCAAAATATCATCTATGAATACTATGACAAACATGTCCAAGTACTGCTTGAACACACGGTTCATCAAATCCATAAAAGTTGCAGGGGCATTGGTAAGACCAAATGACATGACTAAAAATTTGAAGTGACCATACAAAGTACAAAAAGCTGTGTTCGGAATGTCACATTCTCTAACTCTGAGCTGATGATAGCTTGATCTGAGGTCTATCTTAGAGAAGTAACTGGCACCCTGAAGTTGGTCGAATAGATCATCAATCCTGGGAAGAGGTTCTCTGTTCTTGGCCGTGACCTTGTTGAGTTGACGGTAATCAATACACATCCTGAGAGAACCGTCTTTCTTGCGCATGAATAATACTGGCGCACCCCATGGGGAAACGATGGGTCTGATGAATCCCTTATCTAAGAGATCCCTCAACTAATCTTTTAGTTCCTTGAGTTTTTTTGGTGCCATTCTGTATGACAGAATAGAAATAAGTTGAGTATCCGGAAGAAGGTCAATGCCGAAGTCTATTTCCTTTTCAGGAGGAATGCATGGAAGATCTTCAGGAAAGACATCTGAGTATTCATTAACAACAGGGACTATTTTGAGGCTAGGATATTCAGAACTGGAATCTTTAACATGCATGAGATGATACACACACCCCTTAGAAATGACTTTCCTTACCTGAAGGTAGGAAATAAGTTGACCCCTGAATGCTGAAATGCTACCCTTCCACTCTGGACGAGCTCATTTGGGAACTGAAACTAAACTATGCTGTTTCTGTAGTCGACTATGGCATAGCAGGAATGAAGCCAATCCATTTTGAGAATGACATTAAAATCAGTCATTTATAACTCCACTAAATCTACTGACAAGGATTTTTGAGATATCATAACTAGGCAGTTCCTGTATACCGCCGAGCTATGATTGTTTTAACCACTGGGGTAGAGACTAAGAAGGGCTCTGCTAGGACTTCAGGATTGATTCCAAAATTGCCTGCTATGTATAGAGTAACAAAAGACAAAGATGCACCTGGGTCTAGCAAAGCATAAACATGAACATAAAAAATCTGTAACGTACCAGTAACGATATCAGGAGAATTTTCTTGATCCTACCAGGACTGAAGAGCATAGAGTCTGTTTGGGCATTACCCACTGGTAGTACTGGAAATGGCACCCTGCTGGTTCGGGTGACTGGACTGAGCTGTAGAATGATTTTGCTGACCCTGAAGACTTGACTGCATACACTCCCTAATCTTGTGGCCTGGCTTGCCACAACCAGAATAGACATCACTACCGGCTCTGTAAATGTCCTTATGGTTCTTACCACAAGTCTGACAAAGGGGATTCATTTGGGCACTACTAATACTGCCCTGATATTTAGACCCTAGTTCTGTGTCTCTATTGCTATCTCTAAACTTTGGCACTGGAGCGCTAGCAGAGGAAAGAAC
Organism: Capsicum annuum; assembly: GCF_002878395.1. NCBI lineage: Eukaryota > Viridiplantae > Streptophyta > Magnoliopsida > Solanales > Solanaceae > Capsicum > Capsicum annuum. Next base: position 80,264,299 of record NC_061115.1, on the reverse strand, counting down.
TGGAATGGCTGACTTGGAGCAAAACTGTGAACGGTTTCCTCCATCTGACTTGGGGTGAGCAAAGTTAAAATTACCTGACTTTGCTCTCTTGTTCTGCCTCTCCCTAATCTTAAACTTCTACTCTTCTACTTGCTGGGCATGGGTCATGAGTCTGGCTAAGGTCATATCACCAATCAGCATCGCATACCTACACTCATTTACCATGCTATCGTTGACCCCTGACACGAACTTGCTCATCTTAGCTCTATTGTCTGCAACCACATGAGGAGCATTCCCGACTAGCTGAGTAAATCTGAGAGAATACTTCCTAACCGTCATATTCCCCTGCCTGAGGTTGATGAACTCAAGAACTTTGGCTTCCCTCAGCTCTTGAGAAAAGAATCTTTCTAAGAAGGCTGTTTCAAATTCCTCCCACTTAATAGGGCCTGTATCATCTAACCTCTCGGACTTTCATTGTTTGTACCAATCATGAGCAATATCCTGTAACTAGTTGGAGGCTAACTCAGGACTCTCAATAAAAATAACACCCATGATGTCAATGACCTTTTGGACTTTGTTAATGAACTCCTGAGGTTCCTCATCAGACTTAGACCCATGAAAATATGGAGGGTTCATCCGGGTGAAGTCCCAAACCTTAGCTGCTTTGGGAGTGGCCACTAGATTGGCCAAAATGAATGGTGGCCATTCGTTCTGTGCAGTCATGGACTGAGCAAGTGTGGTAAATACAGCTCTAAACCCCGCATGGGAAACATGTTCTCCTAAATGATCTTCGGGCTGAGGAGCTGGCTGGTTTCTTCTCTTTGGGGCCATGGTCTGGAATAAGAGAATAATGGATTATACTGAGAGTTTAACTTGTTATTATACTCACTAGTATGACATGAATAATAAAGAAAAGGGACTATTCCTAAAATATCTTACAGCCTCCCGCACATAAATGTGGCGCGCAACACACCCATGTACAAGACTCTACTAGATGCGGCTTTCAGACTTCCTAGGACTCTATTGAACCTTAGGCTCTGATACCAAGTTTTTAACACCCTGATTCGCTGAACTGGAATGCTACATAGTGCCCATGACCCCGAGGGACCACAAGCTAACCCATGTCTGATATCTGTACCTGTATACTACAAATCATGATATAATAATGCGGAATACATAGAACTGTAAGGCCATAAGGTTCAACTGAATACAATCATATGGGTGAAAATACCCAAAACAACTCAATCTAAACATAAATTTGAACATAAATCTGAAAGCCTCTAAACTATCTGAATAAGGAGTTGAAGGAACATGTCTCCAACTAACTCCGTAAAACTGAACTGAAGAAATAAATAAATGAATCAAATCATATTTTCCTTGAATCAATAAGGACTCACTGTGTCTCTGCAACGGAATGCTACCGCTACTGCTGGACTAGAGCTCGTGTCTCGGAACCTATGGTGTAACATGAAAAGAAAGCACCATAGCATAAATGCGTCAGTATAACTAGAGTACTGAGTATACAAGGAAGGTAGGCTGAACATAAAGGGTTTCATGCATGAACAACACTGAATGACTAATATGAAAGTAGGAGTGCAAACACACATATATAGAAACTGGGACCGTGAATATGTGATAGCATAACCTATAAGCTAATACATTGTTTACTGATAACTGCTATGACTAATACTGAAACTGATAACATGGACGACTGTATCTGACAGTGCTGTATATACTGAAATCTGAAGAATGCCCTGAGTTCTTTCACTGAGACTGATACTAAAATTGTGGGAAGTAGTGTTTAACCGACATACCCCATATATGCCGTTATGGCTAAGCTGGGGTCTAATCTCTGCCCCGACTGGAGGGGTGTCAATACCGTACCACGGGTAAAGACAGCCTGTGAGTGACCCTTATCTGGCAGGTACTCAATGAGAATGGTGGAAACCCTAAACTGATAAGTAAGCCACCTCATCAACCCTAATCTAATGGGTTAAGATGTCTCAACCTACAGTGGCTACGTAGTTCTGGAACACAAGGATGACTACTAAGAATCACACCCTGAACTGGCAGGTGAGTTCCCATCCTTGGATTCACTTGGTGCTAACCTCTACTCCCATCTGGAGGGACTGGACATAAATAACTGACTGTGCATGACTTAATCTTACTAAATTCCCTTGACTAGCAGAATGTTACTTGCACAATCTTAATATCATGTTTATTTCATAATCATATTAGCAATACATACCAATAGCATGGAAGTTCATGTGGATTGCATGGTTATCATACATCTTGTTCATAAGTAGGATTTGCAAGTAAACATAGCATAATATCATAAGAATAGTTCATGAGTATTCCAACAACATTTACAAGGCACATTAACAACATAGAAGTCATTGGAATGTGAGGGCATATCATGAATCCTTCACTTAGTCATAATTTAGCTATATTACATGATTTCTAGTTTTGTAGGCATTTTATCAAACACCTTACATGGACATCTTAAGAATAGGTGAAATCATCAAATTATACATCATGAACAACCAAATTTACATGTTCCCAACTCATATGATATCGTGAAATTCAAAAAAACATATAAAGATTCCATCTTGAGAATCACCTAATATCAAAAACATGATCATCAACACCCAAAAATATAGAAATAATATACTTTATAATGAAAAAGAGTGTTTTTGAGCTTTATGGATGAAAAGGATCCATAAATCAACTCACGCATACCTTAGAAGGAAGATTCTTGATGATTGACGGAGGAATTTCCTTGAAATCAGATCTTCAAGCTTAGTTACGAAACCCTAGTTGTTTTTATCTTTTATTGCTCTTGGATAATGAGCTTTGAGATGATAATAGGGTTGTAATATATTTAGAAGCTATATATTTCGTAGGGTTAAGTTTAGGGACATGTAAGGAGTGTTAAAAGACTTAATTATCCTTAAAATAACTCAAACGGAGTGTTTTTGACACCTGGAATTGGCTTAGGCAGCGCCTAAGTGATTGCCTAAGCTAGGTTAGGCGGAGCCTAACCAATATCCTATGCTTGGGTTGGGCGGCGCCTAACCAATCGCCTATGCTTACTATCTCTCACGAAAATGGGCATAACTTTTTGCTCAGGTATTGGATTAAGGTGAAATTGGTATCGTTGGAATGCTAATTCAATTTTATACAATTTGGTGGGTCTAAATCAGCCAAAATACCACATTAAAATTGAGTTATACTTGTTCAAAGATGACCCTTGCAAAATCGAACACTAAAACTTGATGGATTCAAAAACTCTTAGCTTGTATTACCTTAAGTGACTCATATGAACATGCTTAATGCATCATAAGCTATCCTATCACTAGGATATTCATTGTAATTTATGTACTCAAGTATGAATCATAGGATAGGAGATTTCATACGTAGGAATACTTATTCACTTCCTTGCTTAGAAATATGCTGGGTATTACACCAACTTCCCTTGAAATCAATGGCACACACCCTTAGCATATCTTCTAGAGTCTAAATGGTCCTTTCTGCTTGACCATCTTTCTGAGGATGAAACGTTGTACTAAAATGAACTTGAGTGCCAAGAACCTTTTGGAAAGCTTTCCAGAAGTGAGAGGTAAACTGGGTACCCCTGTTGGAGATAATAGATAAAGGAATACCGTGTAACATGACCAACTCTCTGATATAGAGTTTGGCGTAATACTCGGCTGAATATAAGGCAAGGACTGGAAGGAAATAAGCTGATTTGGTCATCCTGTCTACAATGACCCAAACTGAATCATGTTGATGACGAGTACGAGGCAAAACCATCATGAAGTCCATGTTTACTTCTTCCCACTTCCAAGAAGGAATAATGAACTCCTGCATGGGACCACTAGGCTTCTGATGCTCTATCTTAACCTACTGACATATAGATCACTTAGCCACAAACTCTGCAATATCTCTCTTCATCCTACTCCACCAATAGATCTCTCGCAAGCCGCGATACATCTTAGTGGCCCCTGGATGAATAGAGTAGCATGTACCATGTGCTTCTACAAGAATTTGCTGCCTCAAGTCATCTATACCTGTAACATAAAGACGACCCTGACAACGAAAAACACCATCTCCCCCTTGGGATAAAACCTCTACTTTCTGATCCATGACTGACTATTTCAACTTCACTAAGCTAGAATCTCTATCTTACTTTTCTTTTACCTCAGAAACTAGAGATGATTCTGGAATATGCTGGACATAAACACCACCTTCTGAAGAATCGACTAAGCAAACACCTATTCTAGAAAGCTGATGGACTTCCTGAGCTAAAGTTTTCTTACTATCCTCAACATGAGTAACACTACCCATAGACAATCTACTAAGAGCGTCGGCCACAACATTGGCTTTGCCCGGATGGGAAAGAACACTCATGTCATAATCCTTCAATAGCTCTAACCACCTTCTCTGACAAAGATTGAGATATTTTTGAGAAAATACATACTAGAGGCTCTTATGATCTGCGAAGAAATCTATATGAACTCCGTAGAGATTATGCCTCCAAATCTTTAGGGAAAATACTATGGCTTCTAACTCAAGATCATGAGTAGGATAATTCTTATCATGGGGCTTTAACTGTATGGGGGCGTAGGCTATGACCTTACTATGCTGCAGAAGGACACAACCCAAACCTACTCTGGATACATCATAATATACTATGAACCCATTGAAACCATTGGGAAGTGCTAAAACTGGAGCTGAGGTGAGTCGAGTCTTCAACTCTTGAAAACTCTTCTCTCATGAATCTAACCACTGGAACTTGACCTTTTTCTATGTCACTCTGTACATAAAGGATGAAATAAAAGAAAACCCTTCAACAAACCATCTGTAATAGCCAGCCAAACCCAAGAAACTCCGGATATTTGATGGATATACAGGGAGAGGCCAGTTTCTTACCACTTCGATCTTTTGAGGATCTACTCTAATTCCATCACTCGAAATGATATGGCCAAGGAATTCTACTGACCTTAAACAAAACTCACACTTACTAAATTTGGCGAATATCTAATGATCTCTGAGAGTCTAAAGTACTGTTTTGAGATGGTCTGCATAATCGCGCTCAGTGCGGGAATAGACCAGAATATCATCTATAAAGACTATAATGAACATGTCCAAGTACTGCTTGAACGCACGGTTCATCAAGTCTATGAAAGCTGCAGGGGTATTAGGAAGACCAAAGGACATAACTAGAAATTCAAAGTGACCATACCGAGTACGAAAAGTTATCTTCGAGGGCACATTCCCTAAATCAGAACTGATTATATTCGAATTTGAGGTCTATCTTGGAGAAATAATTGGCACCTTGAAGTTGGTCGAACAAGTCATTGATTCTAGGAAGAGGATACTTGTTCTTTACCGTAACTTTGTTGACCAGACAATAATCTATGCACATTCTGAGAGAACTATTTTTATTCTGCACGAATAAGACTGGTGCACCCTACAAGGACACACTGGGTCTGATGAATGCCTTATCTAAGAGATCCTTCAACTGATCCTTTAAATCTCTGACCTCTACTGGTGCCATTATATATGGTGGAATAGATATAGACTGAGTGTTTGGAAGAAGATCTATGCTGAAGTTTATTTCCCTTTCGGGAGGAATTACTAGAAGATCTTCCAAAAAGACATCTAAATATTCATTCATGATAGGGACTGAATAAAGTTTGGGAGTCTCGGTACTAGAGTCCTTGACATGAACGAGGTGATAAATACATCCCTTAGATATCATTTTCCTAGCCCGAAGGTAAGAAACAAGCTGACCCCTAAAAGATGAAGTACTACCCTTATATTTAAGGATGGGTTCATTTTGAAACTAGAATTGAACTATTCTCTTTCTACAGTCGACCGTGGCATAGCATGAATAAAGACAATCTATGCCAAGAATGACATCAAAAACTGTCATCTCTAATTCAACTAAATCTGTTGAGGTGACCTTCTGAAATTTCATAACCAAACAGTTCCTATATACCCATCAGGCTATGATGGATTTACCCATTGGGGTGGAGAATGAGAATGGCTCTGCTAAAATCTCAGGACTGACTCTAAAATTGGCTACTATGTAAGGAGTGACAAAAGACAAAGAAGCTCCTGGATCTAGCAAAGCATAAACATAAACATGAAAGATCTGTAACGTACCAGTAACCAGATCAGGAGAATTTTCCTGATCCTGTCGAGTCTGAAGAGCATAAAGACGATTTGGGCGTTACCCACTAGTACCACTAGAGGTGGCACCCTGCTAGTTCGAGCAACCTGAATGAGCTGAAAAACAAAGATGACTCTGTTGACCTAACTGAGGACAATTCTTGACCCTGTGTCCTGGCTTGCCATAACCAAAACAAACATCTCTACCAGCCCTACAAACACCCTTGTGGTTCTTACCACAAGTCTGACAAAGGGGATTGGTTCGGGAACTGCTAACACTTCCCTGTGCCTAAGAGCAAGTCACTCTATCCCTGTTTCCCTCTCTGAACTTAGGAGCTGGAGCATTAGCTGAAGAAGGAACTGGAGCTGATGATTTAGGATAAAACTGCGAACGCTTTCCTTCTTCTAATTTGGGTTATCTAAAATTAAAGCTACCTGTCCTAGCTTTCTTAATCTTCTTATCCCTCATCTTGATCTTATGCTCCTCGATCTGCTAAGCATGAATCATAAGTCTGGATATGTTCATGTTTCTATTCATCATAGCAGACCTACACTCATTCATCAAATTATCATTCACTCCTAAAACAAACTTACTCATTCTAGATCGGTTGTCTGCCACCACATGAGAAGCGTATCTATCTAATTGAGTAAACTTTAAGGAATACTCTTTCACCATCATACTTCCCCACCTGATTTTGATGAACTCAAGAACTTTTTCCTCCTTTAGCTCTTAGGGAAAGAATCTGTCTAAGAAAGTCATGACAAATTCCTCCCACTCAATCGAACTTGCATCTCCTAACCTCTCAGACTTCTACTATTTGTACCAAGTATGAGCAATATCCTATAACTGGTATGCAGCTAACTCGACACTCTGATAAGAAGTAACCCCCATGATATCTGTGACCTTCTGAACTAGGTCAAGGAATTCCTGTGGATCCTCATTGGACTTAGACCCTATGAAGAATGGAAGATTCATTCAGGTGAAGTCCCGAATCCTGGATGCAGTAGAGTTGGCCACTGGGTTGGCCTGAACAATAGCTGGACGCTCATTCTGAGCAGCGACTAACTGTGCAAGAGCAGTAAATACAGCTCCGAACTCTGCATGGGAAACATGCTCGCCCAAAGGATTTTTGGGCTGAGAGGTTGTCTGATTCACATTCTTTCTTTTGGGAGGTATATTCTGAAAACACGAAAGAAGAAGATTAAATTGAAAGTTCAAATTGAGATTATGTTCACTCGCATGACATGAATATTGAAAGAGGAGAAAACTGTTTCTAAAATATCTCATAGCATCTTGCTCATGAATGTGGCATACAACACACCCTTGTACAAGACTCTAATAGACACAACTTTCAGACTTCCTAGGACACTGTTGAACCTTAGGCTCTGATACAAAGTTAGTAACGCCCCAATTCTGGTAATCGGAATGCTACATGGTGCCCATGACACCGAAAGACCATAAGCTAACCCATGACTTATATTTGTACCTGTACACTACATATATAGAGCATAAATGCGGAATACATAATATTATAAGACCATAAGGTTCAATACTGAATGAAACATAATATCTGAATGGGGTATAACAATACCAAAACAACTAAAAATACTGAAATCTAAATCTAAAGATATTGTAATCGTCTAAAAGCCTCTAACTTTCTGAATAAGGAGTTGAATGGGACATGTCCCCAACTAACTCCGTCTAGAAAACTGAAATGAAATAATAAAATAAAATTGAGTACTGAAATGACAAGCTAAAATATGTCCTCGGATGATGAGAACTCACCACTTACGTTGAAAACTAGAATTGGTCAACTACTGCTTCTTCGAAGTTCGTGCCTTTGAACCTATGGTGTAACATAAGAGAAAGCATCATAGCACAAATGCATCAGTATAACTGAATGTACTGAGTATACGAGTGAGGTAGGCTATATGCAAGGGGTTCATATATTTGAACTATACTAACTGACTAATATGAACATGAGAATACATACATGATTACGAGACTGAAACTATCATAACATGATACTAATAACTCACAACATAAGCGAATATAACTGAGAGTCTGATGCTGGTGGAACTAGCAAAGTTTCGTACTATAACTGAGTTGATTGTATCTGACATGCCTGATATTTTGATAAACTATACGAGTTCTTTTAGTGAGACTGATACTGAAACTGGAACTGTGGGCGAATTCATCTAACCAACATATCCCGAATATGCTTCAATAGCTAAATCGAGTTCCAATTTGTACCCTGATTGAAAGGGTGCCAATACCATACCATAGGTAAAGACAAGTTGTGAGTGACCCATAAATCTGGTAGTGTCCCCATAAGAGAACTGCTGGTATTCGCCTTATCAACTCTAAAGTTAGTAGGTCTGATGTCTCAACCTATACTGGCTACATAGTTCTGGAATGCAAGGATTGCTTCTAGGAATCTCACCCTCAATCTGGAAGTGTGGATTCCCATCCTGTGGTTCACTCGGTGTTGAATCCTACTCCCACCTGAATAGACACTGAACATGAATACTAAGCTGAGTTACTGAGTTCCGTTGACTGATGAAATACTACTTACGACTTACTGAGTTTATGAGATTTCTGAGAATACTGAGTTACTGTATTTTTCCTGAGTCACGTGACTGACTAAGTTCTACGAAACATGGCTTGACTGTGGATATCATCAAAATATGACATGGCTCTAGGCACACAGCTATATTTTTCATGTACACGTACCCCAGGACTCGATGGAAAGAAACTGACACACATGACTGACTTGTTCATAGGAATAGAGTCCACAATTCACAATATTATAAGTAGGGGATTCAATACTACACATGGTTCTCAACATTTCATACGTGGGAGGGGATACATTCAACATGAAAGTACTTTCATAACTTCAACATCATGTTCACTATATATCACCACCACAATACATCAATAACATGGAATTCATGTAGAATCATAAAGCATAGAGCATGGACTTGTCACTTGGTACTCTTAAGTCATGAAAATATCATTATTATTATTCTAGGCATTTCATCGAACACCTTGCATGCAAAATTTAGGCATAGGTGAAACCATAAGATTTTACATCATGAACAACCAAGTTTTACATGTTTTCAACTCACATGGTGTCATAGATTCATAATAACACATAAAGATTCCAACTTGGGAGTCATTCAACCTCAATAACTTGATTATCAACATCCAACAATATAGATATCATAAACAACTAATTTCATAGATTTCAACTTACATACTAACATAGCTTCATGAAAATACATAAAAATCCCAACTTGAAACCATACAGCAACCATCAACATGAACATAATCATACCACAACAAAGTATTCACAATACATAATTTAAAACTTGATTCTTGAGCTCCATAGATGAAATAAATCCATGGATGAACACTACGCATACCTTGATTCTTGATTTTATGAAGATTGATGGAGAAAATTCATGAATTTGGATCCTTAATTGAAAACACCTGTTATTGTTCTTGAGAGAAATTAGAGAAAAGGAGTATATTTTTTTGAAAATGAGGCTTAATTCGGTGTTAAGGGGTATATATAGGGGTGGAAGATGACCAAAATGCCCCTAAAGAAAGAGAGAAAGACGCAGTTTTCCCTCTATTGACTGTCTGATTGGCTGAAGTAAATTGATCATAACTTTTTACTCCGATGTTCAAATTGGATGAAACCAATTGCATTGAAAAGAGAAATCAATGAGATTTCCATTGTTATATAGCAGCTCTCACATTTAAATATATACAAGAAGTTATGATCATTTGAAGTTGACCCTGAAATGCTGAAAATTTCTGGAGCATGCTATTGAGCATGTGACGCATACTAATCGCATGGTACCACTATTTTGGGCACCCAAACATGCCCTTACAGTACTCCAAAAATTCTGAAACTTAATTGGGATGTACTCTTGACTTCCCCGAATGCAACACAACTTGAAAATCCAAAAATGGAGGTCGGAAAGGTTGTCAAATAAATCCCTGAAGTTTGGAGGCTTGAAATAGGCTAAATGTTGTACTTGCCAAAATTTTCTAAGTGTTGAATCTTTTATAAAGCTTTAAGAGCTAAACTAGCTGAATTTCGGACTTAGAATTTTATGGTGTATTACATTGACCTTTGCTTCAATTAGTAAAAGGTATGGGTAAGCTGGGTTCTAGATATTAGTGATAATTTTTCAATCTACCACTAAATTTGCATGAATTGATTTCAAACATCCATTCATTTTCTTTGTCTAAGAAACCCAATACCTAAAATAAGCTAATCTATTTCTAGTACTAGCTATTAAATAAGAAAACACAAGCATTTGTCAAGTAAATCGCTTCACCTTTTTTCTCCTTTTTAAGCAAAGCAAAGGATATAAGGTTGAGTAGAGTTTGCAACCTCTATTCATGAGTTAAAACATGGAGATTAATTGAACCCAAAATATGTAACTCAAATTAGAAGCAATAAATCAAAACCCACACAATTCTAAACAACAATTCATCACACACCCCTAAGAATTGGGGTTTAGATATGCATAATTAAGGGGGGGAAATTATACCATTATGCTCATCAAAATCCACTTCTAGATTTAAACATTCACAAGAAAATCATCAAATCCAATGTACAAAATAAATATGAAAGCTAATCCTTATTTTAGGGTTTCAATTACAACTTTCTAGATCTTAAATTTAGAAGAAAATAGGGTTTGAAGCCCCAAAAACCTATTTATAGCTGAAGCGAGAAATCAACCAAAGTTAATGCAAATTCTCCACTGAACACACTTTGAGGATAGACACCGATCATTGTTGAACTCATTCTGATGCATCAGTTGCAATCACATTGCCAAAATATCTTAAAATTGAGCTTCAATTATTGGTATCTATTAACTTTAGTGATAGAGACTTAGCATTGCCAAGCTCGGTTGTGATGCACCAAACATCATCTTCTTTCCCTACTTTATTATGAATTTAATGAACTATGACTTTTGGTAATGCAATCAGTACTCTAGTGATGTGCCATAGAGTTTGGAGATTCACTAAACTCCTTGGTGATGCCACTTCTATTTTTAGTTCTTTTTCTCCATTTTTTTCTTCTTTATGCTTTGTTGAAAAACTCTTGGCTTCAACCCTGAAAAGAAAACAAACTAAAATTAAAAAGAACTTAAAATGGAATCAAGGACTTGATTCCTTATAAATTATAGAATAAAGGAATTGCAAGATGTTGACTCATCAACATACATGGACTACCATCCTTCTTAACAAACAAGATGGGTTCACCCATGGAAAAGTACTAGGGTGAATAAAAATTTACCGATCAATTCCTATAATTGAGCCTTTAGCTCTCTTAGCTTAGTAATGTCATTGTCTAAGGAAGGATGAAGATGAAATAAATGTTTAGCTATAGGTCTATGCGAAAGTTAATGTCATGATCAGGTGGTATACTAGATAGATGATTAGAAAATACCTCTAAAAACTCACATACAACCAAAACTAATGCAATATGAGGAACCTCAAAACTAGTATCCTAAAGATAAGCCAGAAAGTCCAGACACCCCTTTTGAACTAACATCTTAACATAAATAAAAGATATAAGTCTCAGAGGAGAAGACTTATAGTTACTTTCCTCCTTCAATTTATCTATCCCTAGCATGTACAAAGTTATTATCTTAGCATGAAAGTCAAGAATTGCATTGTAAGTCCCCTTAAAATTTTATTAATTTTATTTTTGACCGTTTCACATGCGTAATATAATTTTTTTTTGCGTGAATTATATTTAGGAATGTTAAAATGGTGTTTTTGGAAAGTTTTGGATTTTTTGAAAGGGATTTTAAGTAAATTTGGGACCCTAAGGTAGTGAGGGTCTACGATAAGACCGTGTACTGGAGGTTAACCTCCGCAATATCAGTATGGCATGAAGGCTAACCTTCGTGATATTGGTGTGAGATTCTAGTTTTTTAATTTCATTCAAATTTTATTTTTTCACTTAGGGTGAGGGGATTTTGGTTTTTTTAGCCCTTTTACGACCTTATATCACAAAATAATTCTATTCCCCTCATTTTTCAAAGATTAAATCATGTTCTCTCTCTTAAACTAAAAATCCAAGAACATTCAAGGGTTTCACAGTGAAATCATCAATCAGGGTCCAAACTTTAATTTGAATTCAATTTCTTGTGTATTTCAGGCATGTTTCTCTTTCCTAAACTTGAATTTTACATTAAGGAATTAATTGAATGGATTTTATGTTATTCAAATCATAGGTTTTGAATTGGGTTGAGGGGTTTTGGTTGTTACTAACTGAATTACTTTTCCCATGTATTAAATTAATTATTTGTGCATTAAATTAATATTTTAGGACTGAATTGATGAATTGTTTAAATGATTGGAATGAGGAGACATAGGTTTCCCAAATTGGATGAATTTTGGATTAAAATTGGCATTAATCTTAACCCACTTTATAATCTTGTATTTAAATATGGAAAATTGCATGGCTTAACTTTATTTGAACCCATTGCATTGCATTAAAGGATAAATGGATATGAATATGATTTTGGATGGACTTAGTGGCCTTGGTTTTGGATTCTAACTGAACTTGAGAGTCAAATTTAGTTGTGCGAATTGGTTTGGCATAATTAATTTAGCTTGAAAGAATATTGGTATGATGATACCAAGTGTTAAATGACTTAATAAATGGCTCTTGGGTTACTGGTTGGTATTTTTGTGCAAATTGTTTTAATTTGGGCTTAAAGAGAGTTTTGTAGCTCACTATGAAAATGTAAGCCCCATAAATGATACAAACCAACTATCAAACACACGAGAAGGATACAAAAACAGATAACAACCCAAACTACTTTTACAACACAAACACAAGAATAAGATGAACAAACGACAATAATGAATGGATGGATAGATAACTTGACATACAAATGCATAAATACTAATGATAAAAATGTTTATCAAACATTAAGACCGAAAGATTCATACAAGTAACACTAAGTTCTTACGGAGACCTCAAGGGAAACGGAATCCCCAAGCAACCACTATTTCTAAACGAGTAACTAATGGTGAATGAATCCATGTTTGACCACAAGTAAATCCACACTTATCAAGTTATTCCACATTTCTTTAGACACTCAAAGATTATTCTCAAAAATATGTTCAAAGTTACTGGAAAATAACCTAAAGAAAGATATTTAAAGACTTAAGCTAACTATTAGGTAGTAACAAAGACCAAAAAGCCCTTAATGAGGCCTTGCACTCCATAGGTACCTCTTTGCTCTAAGGAAATGACCAAAAGGCCCTTATGAGTGGCGGCCTTGTAGTGTATTGTGGCTCTTGTCCATGCTTCACACTTGTGCTCTCGGTTTTTTTATCAAAGGTAAGCCCAAGCTTGAGTCATCTTTATGTGTTGGCCTCCAATGATCTATGATGCCTCTTTGACCCGTATTATCGTCCCCTTCTTAAAAATATTCGTCCTTAAATCCAATCCTAGAAAAATAGTAGGTATAATACCCCATACTTCTACCTAGCTTAAATTCATCCCAAAAATATCAAAGACTTATTTTAAAAAATGAATTCACTTTTATACACATGGAATTTCAAAGATTTCCATCGATACCCATTTTGTCAAAATTCGGTATCGGGGTAGAAAGTTATGGCCAAAATACAAAAAGCAGTCAAAACTACCCAGGTGCGATGGTGTGAGCTGATGGACCATCGAGCTAGTGATGGACTATCGCCCAAGCTATCACAGCGGAGAAAGTGAGATCACATTCTGTCTAAGAGTGATGGCTCAGGCTGATGGACCATTGAGCTAGCGACGGACCATCACCCAAGCCGTCATAGAAGAGGCAGTGAACCCCTATTCTGCCCAGGTGCGACGGTCAGAACTGATGGACCGTCGACCCAGCAACGAACCGTCGCACCCACCATCGCATGTTTCATTCTGCTATTTTAAGTCATTTTTTAAAAGGGTTTTTTTATTTTACCACCGTTTATAATACATAATGATTATCCTGCCTTCATTATTCATCTACAACATCAAAAATTAGGGTTTTCCTCTCAAAGATCTATTCTCAAACTCAAGATCTAAACCCTTCTTTAATTAAACTAAGAGATTCAAGTTCTTCAAGTCCAAGGACTTCAAGAAACTCACAATCAAGGTATGTCAAGTGTTGATTCATGGGTCCCTTTCACCCATGGAGCTCAAGAATCTCTTTTCAAAATCAAAGATTTGTGTATTTATGAATGTTCTTTATTTAGTTGAATTGAAATTCATGTCCATGTTGTTGTGGGGTTTTGATTCATGCTTTAAATTATATGTTCCAATGATTGATCCTAGTATGTGATGATTTACATAATATTCATGATAAACCCTTACAATTTCAAATTTAATTATGCAACCATGATAATTAGATGCATTGATGATGGTATAACCAAAGTATGCTCCCCATGTGTTTGATTAAATGTCTATTTGGAGGAAAAGTGCCATTATGGTATGATAGTATGAAATTCTCATTCGTGTACAAGTTAATGCATGTCAAGTGTTTGATGAAATGTATTAGTCAATGAATTATGGATATATGTATAGCTATTGTTGTGTTTTCAAACTTGTGCCATGAACTACTTTTATGCTATCGAGTCCTGGGGGTACTTGCACCTGATAATTTAGTTGTGTGTACAGAGACAGTATTAGTTTCATGATAATCTCAGTCAAGCCATGATCAATAGAATTCAGTCAGTTACATAACTCAGGAAAACTCTGTAAATTCAGTATAAGTCTAGTAATCTCAGTAATCTCACTCAGTTATCAGATCTCAGTAATAATCTGTCAGTAAATGAAATTTAGTGAACTCAATCCAGTATATTTAGTTTAGTGTCTATTCAGATAGGAGTAGGATTCAGCACCGAGTGATCCCAGGGATGGGAACTCACCGGTTAGGAGAGGGTGTGATTCTTAGAAGCAATTCTTGCACTCTAAAACTATGTAGCCAGCGTAGATTAAGACATCAAACCAGCTAGATAAGGGTAGATGAGGTAGCTTAACCTATTAGATAAAGGTCCCACCATTCTCCTTAGAGTACTTGTTAGATGAGGGATTACTCACAGTTTGTCCTTACCAGTGGCGCGGTATTAACACCCTTCCAATTGGGGTTACAGATTGGACCCTTACTCAATTATATTATCTTATTTGGGGCATGTCAGTTAGATGACTAATTCCTATAGTTTTAAGTTACAGAATCAGGACTGTCAGATACAGTCATTCAGTATCAGTAAAAGAACTCAAATATTTTTTTAGATTTTAGGACTGTTAGATACAGTCAACTCAAAATAGTACAGAACTCAGCTAGTTCCATTAGAACCTAGAATGTCAGATACAGTCTCTTAGTATCAGTTATTTCAGTTAAACAGCTATCAGTATCTCATGTTATCAGTACTCAGACTCAGTAATCATGTTATCGTGAACTCAGTTAAAGTTATTATGTATAAATTCATGCATTCCCATGTTCATGTTATCCACTCAGTTAGTATAGTTCGTGCATGTGAACCCTTTGCATTCATCCTACCTCACATGCATACCAGTATATTTAATCGTACTGACGTATTTATGCTATGGTGTTTTATACCATAGGTTCAAAAATACAAGCTCCAAAACATTAGTAGCATTCCAATTTCAGCAGTCAGAGTTAGCAGTGAGTCCTCATCATTCGAGGATGTTATGATTTAATTACTTCACTTCTATAGTACTTAGTTTATTTCAGTAGTTGGAGTTAGTTGGGGACATGTCCCATAACTCCTTATTCAGATAGTACAGTGCTAGACGTTTTCAGACTAGCATGTTCAGACAGTTATTTCAGTTATTTTAGTATTGATATACCATATCTTCATATGTTATGTTTTTTTAGATCTTTGAACCTTATGGCCTTTCAGCCTTTATTTCCACATTTATATAGTCTATTATGCAGTGTATAGGTATAGATATCAGTCATGGGTTAGCTTATGGTCTTTCAAGGTCATGAGCACCGTTTGGTATTCTGGGTACCAGATTCAGGGCATTACAGTAAAAGACATAAACAAACATATTTTCCTCATGACATGAGTGTTAGGATTAGCATAATCAAATATAGAATCAAACCAAGGTTGCTCATATGGCACATGTAGAGGGGTCCTAGGGAATAGAATACCCTTCCAATCATAATAAAATGAATACCCTTCATTGAAAGATACAACTTGTCTATCCACATAAATGTGACAAGAAACAAGAGACAAGAGTTGTTTAGAATGTGGAATCCGTAGACTCTTCTTGGAACAATAAATAGGCATGCAAACCGAAGTAGGAAGGTAACACATTCCATGCACATTCAAGCCATTCCAAAAGACATAAACACCCCTTAGGGAATAATTTAAATCAAATATCTAAATAGCGTGTTCTACTCTATGGTAAATGTCATCATACTTCCAAGGGATGCTAGATATAGGAAGGTGTAGGTATATGCCTTTGAAGCAAAAACTTGAGCTTGCTCTCGTCTTGGAAGATAGAGCCATGCTAGTGCCGAATGTGGTGAACAACAAGTGCTTGGTTTGCACACCAAGTCTTTCTTTTTGAACTCAAAACTCCTCACCTTAACCATTTGGGTTCTTCCTCATCAAAAGGTTAAAATTCAAGACCTCTCCTTCGTCAGGCCAAACATCCTTATTAGGAGCTTTCATCATCAACTAACAAGGTAGAAAGACATTTTCTTCTTCCGCTACCAATTCAGCTTCACCATCATTGTCATCATCCTCTTGAGAGACTTCCTCACTACCATCATTTAGGGTCACTTTATCCCCAACAAAATAAGGATCACCCTCCACCAACACAATGTTCCTTTTATTAGGGCATTCACTATCCTTATGACCCCAACCTTGACATTAAAAGAAAACAATAACTTTAGGATTGGGAGTAGAGGATGGGTTACCATTAAGCAGCAGTGGATATCTTTGGGTCACCCTATCAATGGGCTTCTTTTCTAAGGACTTGTAGAAGCCCTTGTTCTTGTTCCATTTGAAGTTATTCTTGGCATTATTGTTCCTTTCAACCTTAATGGACGCTTCAACAAGATCCTCTATTCGATCAAACTTGTGGACAACTAGATGGGAGGTACTTTTATTATCTAAGCCACCTTTGAATCGAGCTCTACAATGATTTGGTGGTTCAACAATATTGAGATAAAGGATCAATTTTTGAAACTCCTCATAGTATTCGTCCATACTTTTATCTTCTTGCCTTAAATTGTAGATCCTTGTTAGTTGCTCTTTCTTGAACGTTTTCATGGCATATCTCTCTCTCATAAGTGATTTCAATTCATCCCAATCCGGAATATAAACATTGCCATTTCATTCTCTTTGCAACCATTTTGTATCCCACCAAGTAGATGCATACCTTTTAAGTTGAGCAATGGCATGGGCAGCCTTTTTGTGGGGAGTTAACTTATTGAGTTGGAAAATCCGATTACACTGTAGCTCCCAATCAAGATAGATAGATGGATCACTAATTCCTTTGAAAGTATGAAGAGTGATCTTGATGGTGTTGAGACCCGTGTCTCTACCCACATTTGCCCTTTGATCCTCTTGAAGTCCCTCTTGAACATGAGGATGGTGTCACAAGTTTTCTCTACCATGATGAGCTAGACCAAACCTTTCCACTCCACCCCTATGTCCTCCTCTATGATCTCCTCTTTTATTTCTCACAAATTTCATAAATAGGGTCACTTCATCAAACTCTTCACCTCCATAAGGACCCTCACCTTCCACATCATCAATTTGGATTAGTTGGTTCCGGTTTTGTGGGGCTCTTGGTATTTTTAGGGTTCTCGATTTTGTAGAGCTTCTTGGTGGAATTGTTTTTAGTTATTTGGATAAGTAGGGGATGGCTTATGTACTTGTCTAGGTGTACTAAATATTTGGTAAAGTGTATCCGAATTTATAGTAGGGGAGGTGTTGGGAGAATATCCACTAGATGAGGCATGGTAGATTTTAGGACTTGAATGGTTAGAGTCTAGACAAACTTCCAAGGTCTCCATTCATATTGAAAAACAAACTTCCATCCCTTCCATTATTTTCATCCTCCCTTCAAAAGATCCCTATCGGCTATCCATTGAAATGAAAAGCTTTTCCATAAAAGAACTAGCCCAACTAGGCATTTCCCCTTCATCTTCCATTTCACCTATCAATAAATGCTAAATAAAACAAAAACAACAAGTTAAGGTTAGAAAAACAAAAAATTCAGCCTCACAATATCTCAAGCTCACACCTTTGAAATATCACTCAATTGGAGTTGTAAGTATTGGTATCCCATTTATACTCTAATGAGGTTACTTGGTTTAAATTGTAGCTTTAGGTCGGAATAGATTCTTGTTTGAAATAACTCAAGGAAAAATCTATACACACTTGAATCAAGAAACTATAACGAATTACAAAAAGATAAAAGCACACAACAAAAAAGGTAACATGAAATAAATGGACTCAAACAACTAATTCTCACTCTAGTAGATGATTACTAGTTGCTAATTAGTATTAGAATCAAACAATGCAACCAATGAAACAAAGAAACGAAACTAAGATCCAAAATTTTGAGCTTAAAACATGAGTTGTATGGATTTAGTGATGTGGCAGCCTTTGGTTGGTTCAAACTTTTTCGAAAAATTTCTTGTTTCAATTTGTATTGATCAATTTTCAAGTTGGATGAGTAAAAAATCATCTTTGAAGGGAATGGCAACAAGTTTTGGAGCCTTTTTGACTTTGCACCTTTTGGGCAAAACATCTTTTTGAAGGGTCGTTGGCTTTTTCCACTTTTGGTTAGTCTTGAAAAAACTCCTTTCTCCCTTTTGGTAACTAGTCTTTTGGAAGCCTTTTTTCCCCTTACTTCTTTGGTATATTTTGGGACTTGTCTCAAGACAAACAAAAATACTACACTCTCTTCCTCCTTTTTTTAAGATCAAACTACCACTTTTTTCTTCAACAAGTTATGAAGATGGTGAAGAACACCGAGAACACAACTTTGAAAACTTGTAATTCTAAGGTTCACGTTGAGCTCTCAAACATCTACAACACATGTTCAATATCAAATCTTCAACAACAATCATCAACTACACATTTTCACATTTTCAAGCCACTATTCTTCAACAACAATATCAACAAAACACATTTTTCAAGCTCAAGACTTTGGATCTAGACTCAAATAGTATTAGTGAAGAAAACCCTAACATTAGAAACAATAAAAACACACAAAAAAACTCCTATATCTAAGGTCAAACTTTTGGCTAATACACAAGAACAAGAACAACTATAGTTTCGACCAAGACACAACAACAAGAACACTATTTTCGTGAGATTTTTTAATTTTCTAGGCAACAATCCCAATAGTTGTTTTGTTGGAACAAAATAAAGACTTTCTCTTGATACCAAATTATACAAACCAACTATTGTTGATACAACTATTGCCCATGGTGGCTTTAGTTTTCCCTTAGTTTTTTCTTATTTCGTGCCGCTAACATGTACTAGGGTTGTTTCAGTAGGAGAAGCTAAACCCATATATCCAATGGGTGCTTTTAGGATGGATTGACTTATAAAGTTTGGGTTAAATCTTTAAACCCTCATATTCATGACCCTTTTCCATATCTCGACGTCCTATATATGTATATATATAAATGTGTGCATGTTATTTTAACTAATTTTGGACATAGCATTATGTTATCACTTTACCTAAGTTACATACTAGTGCTTACCCGACTAACTGTCCTAGGATACTACATCGTTTCATGATTTAGGGTCCAAAGACTTTTCTATTGCTCTTATACAGCATTAGGTGGTTAAGCACGTCTATCAGTTACAGTGAAGTGGTGATCTATCATTCTTCAGAAGTACTTATTATTTTATTATTCTTTTTTTATTGACTTAGTACTTTTAGATTTTTTTGGTCATAGTTGTCGGCATATCCCGACTTAGTTTCTAATCTAGTTTTAGAGGCTATCATGGACAATTGTGGGTTAGTTATGGTTTTGAATCTTAGTTTCTTTTGAGTTATATTAATATTTAATTATTATCTTAACTGGCTTCCACTTTATTCTTATTGTTGTGCTCTTAAAGTTAGACTAAGAGGGTGGTCTCCAGTCTATGATGGGCTTGAGATATCTATAATATCTAGGCCTTAGTTTGGTTCCTGAAAATCTTGGTAACAGAGCACGATTTAGGGTCATTGGCTATCCATAAAGATATGTTGAGTAAAGTCCTTTTTATGAGTATGTAGCATGCCACACTTATAAGGCAGAGGCTACAAGGCATTTAGGAATGTTTCCCTTTCTTGTGTTCTATTTTGGGCTATAGAGTCTAGTTTTATGAAACTTCTCTAACACCTGGCTTTCTCATATTTTAGATAATGCCTCCCCAAAGATCTAATATTTGTAGGAACTTCACTGGGAACTCTTCTCCACCTGAGGAGAATATTGTTGGGACTCTCCCTACTTACAGAGTGCAGACTCAACCTAGGGTCCCTGTGCCTAATTATACTACTCCACATGGAGTTCCACCTATCCCTACTATTCTACCTTAAGTTTCTTTGGCTGGTGATACTTATGCTTAGTAACCTCAGGGAGATATCTCTAATGTAGAGTTTTGTTAATCTATTCATATGCTTACTTAGTTAGTAGCCTTACAGTTTTGTCAGTCTAATCGTGTTAGTTTTGTTTCTTATTCATCTGAGGTCAATTAGGTTGACCAGTTTATGAGGCTAAATATGCCAACCTTTACAATCTTTAAGGTTGAGAAGGATGTGTAAGGTTTTATTGATGAGATAGAGAATATTTTAAGGGTGACGCATACTATTGATTTTGTGGGCCTAGAGTTTGTTGCTTATCAGTAGAAAGATATACCTTATCAGTGGTATGAGTTATGGGAAGATATGAGGGGTGATGATGCTGAGAAGGCAGTGTGGGATGAGTTTTAGGTGCTTTTGTTGATCATTTTTTTCTTAAAGAGTTAAGGGTAGCTAAGGCTGAGGAGTTTGTTAATCTGAAGTAGGGTAAGATGAGCGTTGAGGAGTCTACTTTAAAGTTTTAACAGTTGGCTCATTATGCTTTGGATTTAGTGTCTAATATGAGGTCCTGAATCAGAAAGTTTTCTTCGGGTTTGTCTCATAACTTAGTATTGGAGTGTAAGTCTATGATGTTGAACAATGATTTGGACATCTTTAGACTGGTGATTTTATGCAGCAAGTTGATAATGAAAAAAAATAAGTAGAGATAGGAGAGAGGAAGAATAAGAAATTTAGATATTCAGAGCAAGGTGCAGGTCAGTAGAATAGTGGGAGAGATGGTAGATATTGGAATAAGAAGAAGAATTTGGAAAATTCATATTTGATAGCTAGTGATCCCTATCCTAAGTCATTAGATGATCATTGTTTTTAGGGTAATAGTGGTCCTAAGGCACAAGATGCCCAGTCTCAGGCTAGTGGAGCTTAGTTAGCCCCACCTTACCCTCTTTCCCATATTTTTGGGCAGCTTCACCATGGATATTTGAGGAGGGAAGAAAATTAGTACTATAATTATGGTCAGCTTGGTGATATACAGTGAGATTTTCCTTTATCCAAGGTTTCCACGGGAGCTAATATTGTTTTAATCACCATATCTTCAGATCTTGCACAAAAGGGTGCTACTTTTAGTACTGGTACTAGCTAGAATTATATCTATACACTTGCTACGCACCAGGAATATGAGACATTCTTAGATGTTGTAACTGATATGTTACAACTCCTTTTTCATGATGTTTATTATTTTCTTGAATTGGGTTCTACCCTTTCTTATATGACCTCTTACGTGGCTATGCACTTTAGTTTTGGTCTTGAAAGTATTTCCGACCACTTTTTTTATACAAAGTAGGTGATTCTATAGTTTTTATAAAAATCTATAGGGATTGTGTGGTGTCTATCTTTCATACAGTGATATTAGTGGATTTTATGGAACTTGATATGGTAGATTTTGATGTTATTTGGAGATGGATTGGCTTCATTAGTGTTATACTTCTCTAGATTGCACGACCCGAAAGGTTAGTTTTGATTTTCCTAACAAACCAGTGATCGAGTGGGAGGAGAGTTCCTTACTTCTCAAAAGAAAGTTTATTTCCAATCTTAAAGCCTAGAAATTGATTTCAAAAGAGTGTCTATAACATCTAAGATGGGTTAAGGATTCTAACTCGGAAAGTCCTTCCTTGCAATATGTCCCTATGGTTACTAAATTTCCTAGAGTGTTTCTCGATATTCTTCCCAGAATTCCTCCCAATACGAAAATAGATTTTGGGATTGATCATCTACCGGATACTCACTATTTTTCCATTCCTCCTTATAGAAATTCTCTGGGTAAATTAAAGGAGCTAAAGGAGAAACTGAAAGTTCTTCTTGATAAGGGATTTATTCGTCCTACTATTTCTCTATGGGGTACTCCTATACTTTTTGTTCATAAGAAAGATGGTTCTCTTCGAATGTGTGCAGACTATCGATGGCTAAATAGGGTTATAGTGAACAATAAGTTCCCTCTTCTAAGGATTGATAATCTTTTCAATCAATTTTAGGGTGATGGATGTCTCTCTAAATTGATCTTTATTCAAGCTATCACTAGTTGAAGACTAGGGAGGTTGATATTCCTAAGAATGCTTTTTGAACCCAGTATGGTCACTATGAGTTTTTGGCTATATCATTTGGGTTGACTAATTCCCTGATGACTTTTATGGATCTTACGAATCATGTTTTAAGTAGTTTTTGGATTTTTTTTGTTATGGTCTTCATTGTTGATATCTTGGTGTAATCTAAGAGTGAGGAGGATCATGTCAATTACCTCTGAATTATGTTGTAGGCTTTTAAGGACCAGAGGTTATATGTAAAATTTTCTAAATTTGAATTTTGGTTGAGTGTTGTGACCTTTCTTGGGCATGTTGTTTTTATGAAAGGGTGAAGGTGGATCTATAGAAAGTTGAGCTAGTGAAGAAATGGCCTAGACCCAGGACTCCAGACAACTTAGGAGACTCATTAGCTTGGTTGGGTATTATAGGATCTTTATGGAGACTTTCTCATCTATTTCTACTTCATTAACAAAGTTAACTGAGATTTTCGCGTTGAAATTTTGGTGCCATTAGCTATATGGGGTGCATATGGATATTTATTTAGATCGTAAGAGCTTGCAGTATGTGTTCACACAGAAATAATTGAAAATCTTAGGATAAGGTAGTGGCTTGAATTGTTTAAGGATTATAACATGAGCTTACACTACTATCTAGGTAAAGCTAATGCTATTGTTGATGCTTTTAGCAGGTTATATATGGTAAGATTATCTCATATGGATGAGGAAAAGAGAGGCTTGGTATAGGAAATTCACAGGTTGGCTAACTTGGTAGTTTGTCTCTTGGACTCCAAGGATGGGAGAGTCACTATTTAGGAATTTGTTAAATCATCTCTTTGTGCTGAGATGAAAGAGAAATGGTATTTAAATTCCATACATATGCAGATTAAGAATGATGTGGGTCAAAAAAAGTTATGGCTTTCGAGATTGGGGGAGATAGCATCTTGAGGTATCAAGGTAGGTTGTGTTCTCTTGATGTTGCTAGGCTTCATGAAAGGATTTTGACTGACGCTCACGAGTCTTGATATACAGTTCATTCGGGTTCAACTAAGATGTATGATGACTTGAAGGAAGTATAATGGTGGAACTATATGAAAATATGTGAAAAATTTGGTTGCCAAATATATGGTTTGTCAGCAAGTGAAGGTTGAGCATTTAAGGCCTAGTGGCATGTCTCAAGAGATAGATTTGTTCATGTCGAAGTAGAAGATAATCAATATGGATTTTATTACAGGTCTTCTGCAGTCTTGCAATTAGTATGATTCTATTTGGGTCATTGTGAATAGGATGACTAAGTCTGCTCACGTCTTGCTTGTGAGGACTAATTACTCAGGAAAGGATTATCTGAAGTTGTTTATTCAAGAGATTGTAAAGTGTCATGGTGCTTTAGTGTCCATTATTTCAGACCAAGGTACGTTGTTTTTTCTCAGTTTTATCATTTGTTTCATTAAGGTTTGGGTACTCAGGTGAACCTTAGCACCGGTTTCCACCCTCAATTAGTTAGGCAAGCAGAGTATTCTATTCAGACTTTGAAGGATATTCGAAAGGCCTATGTGATTGACTTTATGAGAAGTTGGTTTGATCATTTACCTTTCATTGAGTTTGCATATAATAATAGTTATCACTCGAGTATTTAGATAGCTCCTTTTGAGGCTCTTTATTGTAAGAGGTGTAAGTCTTCTATTCATTGGTTTGAAGGGGGTAAGACTAGGCTGTTTGGTCCTAAATTGGTTCACCAAGCCATGGAAAATCTAAAATTTATTAGAGAAATAATTAAGACTGCTCAAAGTCACCAAAAGTCTTATGCGAATGTGAGGCAAATAGAATTAGAGTTTGAAGTAAATGAATAGGTATTCTTGAAGGTGTCTCCTATGAAAAGTGTCATGAGGTTTGGGAAGAAGGGAAAGCCCAGTCCTCTTTATGTTGGTCCATATCAAATTTTGAGGATATTTGGGAATGTTTCTTCTGAGTTAGATTTTCCCGCAAGTTTAGCTTTGATTCATCCTATTTTTTATGTGTCCATACTAAAGAGGTTTATGGGTGATTCTTCCTTGATAGTGCCTATTAAGGATGTTGGTTTTATGGATTCCTTGTCTTATAAGGAAGTTCTAATTGAGCTATTGGATAGGTAAGATCATAGGTTAAGGACCAAAGAGATAGCCTCGGTGAAGGTTCTTTGGAGAAACCAAAAGGTAGAAGGGGCTACATGGAAAGCTGAGGAAGATATGAAGGCCAAGTATCCATTCTACTTCCTGGGTTGGATTAAAGTGCTTAATGTATGTGTTTCATTTTCCTCTTGTAAATTTCCAAGTTTGTCATTTGATTCTGGGGTGTTCTTCCTATTTTCATGCTAAAAGTTTCCTAACTCATCATTCGGGTAGGAATGTTCCTAAGGAAGGGATAATGTAATACCCCTTAAAATTTCATTGATTTTATTTTTGACTGTCCCGCATGCGTAATGTCAATTGTTGACTTGAATTATGTTTAGTAATATTAAAAGGGTATTTTGGGAAATATTTGGATTTTGTGGACGGGGTTTGGGTTTATTTTGGGACCCCGAGGCAGTGAAGGTCTTCCATAAGGCCGTGTCAAGGAGGTTAACCTCCACGATATCGGCGTGGAACGGAGGCTAACCTCCATGATACTGGCATGCCACGCCAGTGTTTTACTTTCATCTAATTTTTGCTTTTCATTTAAGGTGAGGGTATTTTTGTCATTTTACCCTTTTTATGACCTTAAAACATAAAATAATCCCCTTCCCCTCAATTTTCAAAGATCAAATCATCCTTTTTGTCTCTTAAACTCAAAACCCAATAACATTCAAGGTTTTCATGGAGAATTCATCATTCAAGCTCCAAACTTTAAATTGACTTCAATTTCTTGTGTATTTCAGGCATATTTCTCTTTCCTAAACTTGAATTTTACATTGTGGCATTAATTTGAATAGATTTCATGTGATTTAGATTATGGATTTTGAAATTAGGTTGAGGGGTTTTGGTTAGTACTGACTGAATTACTTGTCCCATGTTTTAAATGTATTATTCATGCTTTAAATTGATGTTTTGGGACACAATTGAAGCATTGTTTAAATTATTGGAATAGGGGATATGGGTTCCCCTAAATTGGATGAATTATGCCTTGTAATTGGCATTAACCTCAACCCACTTTATAATCTAGGAATTAAATATGGAAAATTGCATGGTTTAACTTGCTTTGAACCCATTGCATCGCATTAAAGGATAAATGGATATGAATATGGTTTTGGATGGCCTTGGTGGCCTTGGTTTTGGATTTTAATGGAAATTAGTAGCTTAATTTGGTTTTATGAATTGGTTTCGCATAATTAATTTAGCTTGCAAGCATATTGGTATGACGATACCAAGTGGTAAATGTCTTAATGAATGACTCCTATGTTCCTAGTTGGTTTTAAGTGCAAATTGTTTTAATTTGGGCTTAAAGAAAGTTGTGTAGCTCACATAAAGGTGTAAGTCCCAGGGGGACGATTACTAGAAACTATGTTTTACAACTTTGGGGTTTATATGACCATGTTCTTGGTGCACACTTGATATACATATTTTTAGGATGGATACTGCCCAAGGTGTCTTTAGTTTTCCCTGAGTTTTTCCTCAATTTGTGCCACTAACACGCACTAGGGTTGTTTCAGCCAGGGGAGTTAAACCCTTATAGCCCATGGGTTCTTTTAGGACAGATCGAGCTACACAGTTCATGTTAAATCTTTAAACTTTAATGTTCATAACATTTGTCCCTATCCTAGCATCCTTTATATATATATATGAATTTGTTCATGTGGTTTTGACTAATTTTGGACATGGCATTATTTTATCACTTTCCCTAAGTTACATCTGTGTTTATCCCATTGACCGTCCTAGGACGCTACATCATTTCATGATGTAGGGTCCAAAGATTTTTTTTATGCTCCTACTAAGCATTAGGTGGTTGAGCACGTCTATTGACTTGTTGTGAAGTGGTGAGGCTCCATCCTTCGGAAGGCTTTATCATTTCATTATTCTTTTTTTATTAAATCAGTACTTTTGGATTCTTTTTTGTCATAGTTAGGGGCATGTCCCAACTTAATTGCTAATATGGTTTTACACGCTATTTGTGGACAACTGTGTGTTGGTTGTTGTTTTGACTCTTAGTTTATTTTGAGTTATCTATTCATCTTTATTACTATCTTAATTGGCTTCTACTTTATTATTATTATTATTATTATTATTATTATTATTATTAGATACCTATCATATCTAGTCCCTAGTTCGAGTCGTGATATGCATGTTATAAGGATAATGAACTCATCCCTAAGATGATGTGAAAATCCACCAACTCTAGAATTATCCAGTCGGCCTAAGTCTGATATCCCATGAAAAATACAAAACAAGCCTGATAAACCTAATCATAACTACTAAATCCACAACTGGTGTAGACACATCCATTTCACATACCATATCTAGATTCAAAGAAAATTTAATATAAAAATATGATATTATGGAACCTGGATAAGAAAAATAGTATCCATGCAGTCACAAATAAGAATATTACATGTGATCACTATTTTTGAAGCCTCAACCTCAGGTCTACCTGGAAAAACTTAGAAATGGGCTTTATCACTAGTCTAAAAGCTACCCTAGCTTGCCTGTATAGTATCTCAATCTGTATATACACTTTCATAATTGTCCTGGTTGAAACCCCTACCTACATGTTAACCACCATGCCCACATTATGGACTACCCCTATTATTAGCTCAATCTAATGTTTCTTCTGGAACCAAGTCTCAGGAAGTCTATTGTAGGCCTGACTGATTAGACTGTCTCTCATTGGGACAAAGTCTCTGAATATGAACAACCTCACTGCATGAATAATAATTACAATTTAGGCTGGATCATTGAGCTAACAATGATGAAGTGACATAACTACTAAAGTCTAAATATAGTTGGTTGGCCCAACAGACCCCCTAAAGACACCTACATCACAGATTGAATTGACAAAATATCTCTTTTAATAGGTTTCTCTCCATCTTATAGTACCATTTCCTCATTATAACTTGTGTTTGTGATTATGGAGAGGTGATTCTGATCTTTTCCTTGATAGTCCTCCGATAGCCCGAGCTCTACCCCTGATGGGTGCTTCCCTTTAACCTCTTTCTCTCTCTCTCTACCTCAATCTACCCCTACTATAAACCATGGCCCCAGAGGCTGGTTTGTGTGTTTTTGTTCTATTCTAACCATCTGTGGGACAAAAGTGAAAGAATTTAAATGCCAATTTGAATCAAGTACCAACATGAAAGAAAGAAGAAGAGTAAGATTTCCTAAAGTTATGTAGCCTCTTGAAGAATAGTACCAATGTCTTGCACCATTCAACAATAATTTACTAGACTCATTCTTGTATGATGAGATTGATGAACCTAGGGCTTTGATACCAACTTTTTCACAACCCAAATGGCAATGAGTGGAATCCACACTAACCCTTTAATAAGAGACCCATCTAACCTAAAACTTAACTCGAACACTTAGCCATTTTAAATCAATATTAAGTAATTCTCGACTAGTATAATAGTAAATCCCAAATAAATAATATATAGATCTAAGGTAAATAAAACAAATACCTATTAAAAATATATCAAGGACTCAGAAGTCCCCATATAAAAACTTCAAACAAAAATGCATGTCTAAAATAAATATCTAAAACTAGTAATAAAAGAGTATCATGTCTAAACGTATGGACATGATCTAATAAGAATGATTCATGGTTTCCATAAGGTAGATTTTCACTCTTGGATCACAAGCTGATGGTCACACACCATATTAAAGGTCTTGTCTCAATCTTTGAAACAGTATTTGCACTCAACAAAAAAAATACATGCAGTATCAGTACAAATACTATGCACTCAATAAAAAAACACATGTAGTATCTATACAAACACTATGTATTAGTAGGCATCATTGGCTGACTTAACTCAAACTCACATTTAAACATAAATCAACTCACTATGAATATGTAACTATGCATCACAACCACCGCAACATCCGCTAAATTTGTACATACATACTACGCAGACATATATGCCTAATAGTCATGACTTATAGGGGACCAGCTTCGTCTATTTACCATATCAACATGATACATGACCATTCGAATATCAATAGTTAAGTAACACATACCGGCGTGGTACCTGACCCTCAAATATCACAATACATGATAAGAAAATCAATTCTCATTTTGGAAAGAATATAGTGCACCATTAATTCATATACATACTATATCTAAACACTTAGTCAAATTCATTGTTCATTCATTTTATGTATACAACAAATATCAACTAACTGACTAATCACAAGTACGCCCAAATGCTGATTCATAGACATTAAAGTTATGAGTATGCACAAAATCTAAATCAAGTCTATAACTACAATATAAACCACAACATACCTCAAATGCAAGCTTGAATACACTAATTAGCCAAATCCTTTCCTTGTCATATAGCTTTGGATCATTACCGGTCTAAAAATAGTAAATAAGGAATAATCAATGGCTTTCTCTCCACTTCTAGGAATTAGGAATTAAAACCTATTGATTTTACCATACTCCATTGCCTTAAAAACCAATTCAAGCTTTTCCATCTATTAATTCACCCAAATTCCATATAATTCACATTAAACGGGAAAGGATTATATGTTAGAAATCAAATTATAGAAACCTAAACCATTTAAAATTTATTTTAAGACGGCCCTTTGATAATTCCCTTTAGTTCATCAATTTTGGGCCCAACCCACAAATTTTTTTCTAACACTTTATTTTAGTGATTCTATAAATTAGGATGGATTAATCTATTTTAGAATGATGGAATAAACTTACCTCAAGAGAAGGAATTTCCCAAACAAAAAGAAAAGTGCCTCACATAAGACTTAAGTCAAAACTTGGATGTTTATGGAGAAATAACATCAAAACTCAGAGGAACGGGCATTTAACTATCAATGACCACTGCAGCAATGACCACTACAGCACACCTATCTGCTATAATGGTCCAACTGTGGTAAGTAAATGTCTGCTATAACAGTCCTAAGTAAATCCTCACCGACTTCTATAGTGGGCGGCTACTATCTATATCAATTCACTACAACAAAGAGGTCCCGAGTCATGGGAGGTTCCAAAATTCCCCCATTTTGAAAAACCCCTATTTTTTTGAAAACACAAAAATATCCTATCACGACAAAAGCTATATTCAAAATTCTAAAAATCTAAGTACCATGCCAATTGTTTTTATGGATCACTAAACCTCTTATATATCATACCACACCCATAAAATAATCAAAAATATCACCATGAGACACATATGATGTCTAACCCATATAACATTCTATTCTCATCTAAACTCACCCTTACTTGAAATTTTTACAACTCTCTTCCTAAGAAAAATGCTACTCGGACTCTAACACAACAAATAATATCAAACAATAGGATGGTTCATTATATCCATATTTTTTTGGTAATGGTAATTACTTCTTACTCTTTATTGATGATTTTAGTAGAAATAGTTCGGTGTAATTCTTACAGAAAAAATATGAAGCTTTTGTTGCTTAAAATTTTGTAAAGCACTTATTGAAAAAGATAGTGGCTTTGAAATAAAATCTTTAAGGTCGAATAGAGAAGGTGTATTTACTTCTAAATAATTTAATGACTTTTGTTAGTCTCATGGAATTCACTTCACTATAAAGGTACTTACTCGCCCCAAACAAAAGGGAGATAAAAAAAGGAAAAAATAAATAATTCTTAATATTACTAGATGTATGTTGAAAGCTAAAAGTATGCCACAGAAAGTTTGGACCAAAGTTGTTTCTCGTGTATTTTACTTGCTTAGTAGTTCTCCAAATATAAATGTTAGGTATCAAACACCTCAAGAGCATAGAACAGAATAAAATCAAGTGTTGGACACTATAGAATAGTTGGGGTCATAGCCTATTCTCATGCTTTATGTCAAGGGAGAGTGAAATTGATGATCAAAGTTTCAAGTATGCATTTTTTGGATGATGCAAGTTCAAAATTCTACAAGATGTACAACCCAAACAACAATAAGGTGGTGCTGAGTCGTGATGTTGAATTTAATTAAAAAGATGCATGAAATTGGAAAGCTTAGGAGGAAAGAATATATGATTTTATCCATACTTTAGAGATGAAAAATAACAAGAGATCATGACACCTATACAAGATACAACTCCACCTATTTCATTGATAAATATTGTATCTCCTTCTTCTCAAGAAAAGTCAAGTGAAATTTTGTAAAGGATAGGGAGCATCCAAGAGCTTTATGATGACACGAAAAAGTTATTAATTTTGATTTTTTATGTTATCACCTTATTTATAGTGAACCAGTTAAGTTTAGTTATATTGTTATAGAAATAAAGTGGACATAAACCATGGAGGAGGAGATCAAGTCAATGGATAAGAACAACACTTGGGAACTAATAAATCTTCCTAAGGGTATTCAAGAAATTAGAGATTAATGGGTATACAAGATAAAGAATACTGCCCATGGACAGGTGGAGAGATACAAGCCAAGACTTATGACCAAAAGCTAAAAGTAAAGGCATGCCATTAACTATAAGAAAGTCTACGCATTTGTTACTCACTTAGAGATAATCTATCTACTAATATTTTGGCTACACAAATAAATTGGAAAATCCATCAACTAGATAACAAATTAGCATTATTGAATAGAAAGTCTATGGTGTACATAAAAGGCACTCAAAACCAAGAAGAGGATGAGAAAACCACTTGGGGTGGCATAAAACATGAGACATATTCTAAAATAAATAATAGAAGCTAAATAATGGGATAAACTCTTGCAATAAAGATAAGAGAAAATGATATAAACCTTTATTACATGATTCAAGGAGAATGAATACATCTGTTCGATTGGAAGTCTGTGAAGCCTCTATGATAATGCTCAACTTACATATCAATTTGAGTGCAAGGCAATCATTATAAATATAATTACACAGCAAGAGTAGGGGTCGAATCCACGAGAAAAAATATGAGTGGCGATTGAGTAGGTCCAAAATAGAATTTACTTTCTATGTTCAAACCTATGGTACAAGATAGTTTAGGGGTTTTCAATCTTTTCGGGTGTAAAAGAAAATCTTGGGATTCTAAGGGACTAATCTAAGGCTAAAATCAATTAGAGGGTAATCAATTAGGAATGGATCTTGGGATTATGCTTTCCTAGGGTAAATTTATGCATAGATTCATGAAGATTCAATACAAATTTCAGTTGTTGATGATGTGGTAGGCTAGGTTGAAAGTCCTTTAGGTTAGTTTTTAAACAAAACCTTGAAGATGTCACTCATTGACTCTTTTGAGTACCTAACGAGTGTGTCAATTAAATCCACCTAATACTTCAATTGGTATATCCCTATTTCTAGGATGATACCCATGGTATAGTCAACCTCATAATCATACTTATGTCTAAGATAGTAAAAATTAACAAACTATGCCCATAATTATGTACTATTTCCTTGGTTCTCGCATCCCTCTTTCAAGGATGATATGGGTTCCAAAATTTCACCCAAACCCCTCTTTCAAGGATGGTTTGAGCTTTCAAGAGTATGGGATTTTAACCTATCAAACACATTTAGGATTTTAACCTATCTTCTTTTCGCCTCTTTGCCTTGTGCATTTTATGTTTTCTTTCCTTTTTTGGGTCCCTTCTTTTTCCTATTCATTTGTTCTCAAAATTTAGCTCTTATGTACTAACTTACATTCTTGTGGCCTGAAGTTACCTCTTCCAATCTTAACCAACACCAACTTAGGCTTTTAGCCTCAATTTTTATTTTTAAGTCCAAGGAGGATAGGGTTTAAAAGAGTGAAAACAATTTAAAGGCTCACGGCTTGCAATGAATTTGCCAAAGAAAGGTCCAATGGCTTAAAGTGGGTGAATAGGGGTAACATCTATGTACGGGTAGCTTTTTTAGGCTAAAGTGGACTTCCAATGTTGTAAAGATTTCCTAAGATCATATCCCCAGCCAAATACATTCAAAATTAGCCTTGAGAGACTAATAGGGAAAGTTCTCTATAGAAAAACTAGACATGATGTTCAGAAAAATAAGCTTTCTACACATGGTATGAAAAATCACCAAGGAGGCTCAATTGTCCCTCCCGCTAGGGAGAAAATAGAGTATCAACCAATTTTCACAAGTCAAAAGTTTGTAGTCACAAAAATAGAAAAATAATTGTTACAATTTCGTTCATGTCCACACCCTTGATTTTTAAAAATTATGGACATAAGCGACATTATAACAATTCTTTTTTGCTAATGTGCATTTGCACCATGCATAGTTTGCTAACCATAGCAACAACCCAAATAAAGGGTATGGACATGAGCGACATTGTAACAATTCGCTCACAAACATTGTCGCTTTGCATTTGCACGATGCATAATTTGCTAACCATAGCAACAACCCAAATTGTGGTATCATATTTTGGCTTCATATGGAAATCCAACCCTATGGCTACTTAAACTTCGCCAATGGTATGAGGGCAATCCTAAATCCATAATTCCACAGGTACTCAGACTTTCCTTCAATTTATGGCCTTAATACTGCGAGTACTCAGGCTTCCCCTGCATCTGTGGACTAAAACCCAATGACAATGCTTTTCCCTTAAGAATGTCATTAAAAGAAATCTAAAAATGAAAATAATCAGTTCACAAAATTTTCATGCTTCGCGTAACCTAAAATTAAGTATTGCAAACCAATATGTACTTCACACAAGGGTGGGACCACGACACCCCTCAACTAAAGAACTTGTAGTGACCACACTACAAAACTCAAAAGCATAAGAA
This sequence comes from Capsicum annuum, assembly GCF_002878395.1. Lineage (NCBI taxonomy): Eukaryota > Viridiplantae > Streptophyta > Magnoliopsida > Solanales > Solanaceae > Capsicum > Capsicum annuum. The sequence goes on along the minus strand of NC_061115.1, from coordinate 80,230,635 downwards.
GGGTAAAAGGGCTCCGTAAAACCGCATTGTTTAACCATGCTGAAAGTTTGACAAAGAGGTGTGATCGTGTCATGAGTGGTGCAATCGCGGCACCTGAGGACATCTGCTCCCCTGTTTTGCCTTATTTTCCTGCATGGTATCCGCATTTCTAAACTTGGTTTTTCCCCTGATTATTTTTGGCTTCCAATTTACCTAAAGCACCTACAAGGCATGAAAATTATGTGAATTATTCCAAAAACCTATAAATAAAAATATGAAAATGATGGGTTACCTCCAATCAAACATTTGATTTATTATCACGGTATGATGCCTTTTTGATCCTTATTTGTGTCTTCACTTGGAGGATTTGAATTTTTTGCCAAATTTTTTATCATTACATCTTTGAGGTGCATTAGGAAAATATGAGGACACAATGAGATATTTTTTATCTCCCCACTTTGAAGATTTAAACCTTTTACCCAACATCACATCAAATTTTCTAATAGGCTAATTGGGTATAGGTGAGAGCATAAAAAAATCACTTTTTACACACTGGATTTTGCATTTATTGGCCTTCAAGTGAGGGGATTCATTTTGTACTTTTGGGATGACAAACTCCAAAATGTAGAAATTTTCCTCCCTATCTCCAAAATTTATTATTTTCTTGGGTAGTTCAACTTTCATCATATCCACCAAGCATAAAGTTGAAAAGTGGTTTAAGTGAGATCTTCTTTCTAATTTTGAAGTCGCATCCTTATCGATATTCTCAACTAGAAATAGACTAGAGCCTTTACAAAGGATTTGCTTGTCTTGTTCTTTTGACTCTAGTATCGTTTCCTCAATCTTGGTATCATCTCTAATGATCGGTTTGGTAGGTTGGGAAATAACCAAGGATTCATAAACTTTAAGCTCATTTGGAAGAGTGAGCATGCCCATGGTATTTGAAAAATTAGCCTCCATAACCACTTCTTCTATCCTTTTGATTTCCATTTTACATGCCCCCACATCTTGATGCATGAGTTGTATATTATTACCTATTGTTTCTACCTGATCCAAGATAAGTTGAAGCATTGCTTCAATCCCATTGTTGTGGGCATGTTGTTCTTCCTATTTCTCATCATAAGACCTATCACAATCATAAAAAGAACTAGTAATTTGGTTAGTATAATAGCGGAAAGGGGCACTTCGATAATCGTCCAAGGTCCATCAGGACCACCACATAAGGAACAACCATACTCCCTAGAAGATTGAGATGGTGCACATATCTCTATCCGTGAAGAATATCTACAACCATGACAAAAGTGGGGTCCATAACAAAATGGACATAGATTGTCACGATAGGATTTCCAACCACCGATCTCACAGTCATTCCAAGATTCCATAGTAACAAGTAAACAAAAATAAAAATCCACCTAAGACAAGAAACAAAAGAAAATAAAAAACAAATATTTACAAGTTTGAAACAAAGCAAGTAAGATAAAATTCCAAACTAATGTAATATGTCAAATTATTCCCCGGCAACGGCGCCATTTTTGATAACGCTCAACTTACACATTAATTTGAGTGCAAGGTAGTCATTATCAATATAATTACCCAAGAAGAGTTGGGGTCAAATCCACGAGAAACAATGTGAGGTGAGATTGAGTAGGTTCCAAATAAAAATTACTAGCTTTGTTCAAACCTATGGTACAAGATAGTTTGGCGTTTTTCAATCTTGTCGAGTGTGAAAGAAATTCTTGGACTTCTAAGGGAATAATTTAAGGCTAAAATTAATTAGAGGGTGATTAATTAGTAATGGATCTTGAGGTTATGATTTCCTAGGGGAAAGTTATGCATGGATTTGTGAAGATTCAGTGCAAATTTCAATAGTTGATAATGTGGTAGGCTAGGTTGAAAGTCCTTGAGGTTAGTTTTTCAACAAAACCTTAAAGATGTCACTCACTAACTCTTTTTAGTACCTTAAGTTTTTCAATTAAAGCCACCTAATACCTCAATTGGGTATCTCAATTTCTAGGATGATACCCATGGTATAGCCAACCTCATAATCACCCTTATGTCTAAGATAGTGAAAATTAGAAAACTCTGTCCATAATTATCTACTATTGCCTTGGTTCCCACATCCCTCTTTTAAGGATGATAGGGGTTCCAAAATTTCACCCAAACCCTTCTTTCAAGAATTGTTTGAACTTTCAAGAGTTTGGGATTTTCACCTATCTAACCCATTTGGGTGTTTGGGGCTTTCACCCATAAATCCCAACTAGTCAACCCAAGCAATAGTAGAACCCATTATCAACAAACTAGAATCTACACAAATACATCACAACCCACATGCAATTTTACCCTATTCTAGAATAATACAAGAAGTTAGATCTAGCACATTATTAGGATAAAGAAATCAAATACATCAAGATGTCTATCAAAGTTATTCATAAGAAAAATAAATAGAGGATAAACCACTCTTTAGAATCAAATGAATCTTCAATAGAAAAGCTAAATCTACACTTCGGAGTTCCTTTAATCAATTCTTTCCTTAAATTAGTACAAATTTAAGCTCCAAGCTCCAAGAAATTTACAAAAACCCTAAACTAAGGATGAGAGGTAGGGTTGTAGTATTATGGATTTAGTATGAAGGGGTTTTGACCCTTAAATGGGATTTGGGGTCGGCTGTTTAGAATGATGTTTCTGCCCTTGGGCCTTTTCCTGCCATCACACAATCATGGAAGATTGGTTGCAATCGCGCTCACCAATATTAAGCTTAGTCCATCGCGATCACAGTTAGTTGACTAACTTTACTCAGTGCAATCATGGGCTAATGTCTTGATCGTGATAATTGAGAACTAGATCCTAATCCTACTTCATCTTATCCAGCTCTTACACTTTAATTCCCTTTTTGATTATTTTCAGCTCAAGTTTGCTTCTTTTCTTCTTAGCACTTGTATATCTGCAAAATATGGAAATTAGTACATTTAACCCCAAATGTGTCTCACTTTACATTCAAATCATAGTAGTGTCCATGAATGTTGAGGGTAAATAAGTAGTAAATTCACCACTCATTACTCTACAACATGCTAAAAAAACAAAGAACTGAACTACTGATCGGTTCTCTTGGAAATATGAGGACTCACTCAAAGATGATTAGTGAAGCCTATTAAAAATCCTGATTATATACCTACATGTATGTAAGATACATCCATGAAAATGTAGCACAAGAATAATATGAATCAGTAGAGGTAAGGTACTGAGTATGTAAGATAAGAACTAAGCAATTTAAGAAAAAGTGGTATATATACTGAAATTGAAACTGAATAAATAAAGAACTCAATGAATAGATCATACTATCTAAGATCATAAGTTGAATTAGATACTAAACCTCTAGAAAGTTTTAAAGAAAAGTAACGTGAATACACTTTTCTTAAAACTGGAGGCTCTATGCCAAAAAGGTTTTGAATAAAACAAAGTTAAGTCCTAAATCATTTTTGGAATGACTGAGAACTAGAACATAACTGAATTATAAATTTGTTAAATCATGAAAATAATGCATCTTAAAACAAATATTGTTGATTTTATCTAAATCAATATTAAACCATGTAAGTAATGGAGTCCAATACAACACCAATTTGGAGGGTGTCCTATACCTTGCCAAGGGTGTAGAACCTGTCTAATATGGATCCACTACTAGACCCTATTGGCCAATGAGTCGACCTAATAGATCAATGTAATTCTACACGGGTAACATAGTCTTGTATTTGGTTCTTTGAGCACCTGTCCTCTTGGTACTAAATACTACTTTAAAATAACTAATTAATATTATTTCCTCATAAATAAATAAAACTATCTATCTAAGTTTGGAGTAATATACTTAATTGAAATTATATGTTTATACTAAATTTCAACTCATGAATCTTAAATCATGTAAGTTTAGATTATATAATGATTAAAACAAACTCCTAGAACAATACATGAAATTATTTCATGAATAAAGCTCCAAAATGGGAACACCTTGCTAAGCATATAAGTAAATGCAATATCGATAAAGAAAGCCATAATAATTAATTCAATGACCCTTTAAGTTATTTTCTATATTTCTACTTTTTTTGTCGTTAGAGATTTTCTATAGCTTCCCAAGTCATTTATGACGTGCTGGGATTGATAGTTTGGTCACCGGGTAGTTTATTTGGTTTTACAACCATTACTTCATTTTGAAGTCTTTGCTGGTTCCAAATGGCCACCAGGCAAACCTTCAGCAAAAAATTCTTGTATTCAAACTCTGACTATTCTAGTAGCTTTAGAATATCAATTTTAGGCTATATAGACCTTTTGTTAAGCTCCCGAGGTACCCAAGCATATTTTGACCTATTGATAGAAAGTTAAGAAAATAAATATTGGTATGGGACCCATATTTTATCGAAATAACCTTAGATAGAAGTTCTGAGTGCAACATCTTATCTGGAATGTCGAATTTAGTGTGGTTACATATTTTATTTGCGTATACGGTATTTAGGAAGAATCCTGAAGGCTTAATGAAAACTTGAAGAATTTTCAATTTTCAATTGTCATCTGTTGTAGCTGCAATCACAAGCCAAGGGTCGCGATCGCGGCACCCTTAATAAAAAAAGTGATGCAATTATGGGAAGAGATATTGAGATTATAACACCTTGTGCAGTCACCAAAGAATGGTTCAATCGCAACTCTGGTCCATAATTACGAGATCTGAGTACCTGGTAAGGGTACAAATAGACACCAATGTCATGATTTTAGTCATTTCTCACCTCTTTCTTAAGAGCATAAATCCTAAATAGTGTGATAACATAAAATTGAGACTTATGGGTGACACAGAAGCATGATTAACATTTACTTTTTTGGTAATATTCATAAATGAGGTAAGAATTCATTCTTTTCTTGGTGAAATTTCTTGATTTATTGCTCAAAACCCCAAAAACTTGACGGCTTGATTTTAGCCCTAATTTAGCTTAATTTTTACCCATTTTAGGATAAATATTCCTTGATCTTGTAAAAATATTGGGTTAGTTTCAAAAACTCAATTTACATAGGTGTGACCCACATAGGGTTTGAAGTGATTTTTGAACCTGAAGCACAATAGTGTAATATGGGTATCGTTATTCCTGTATTGAGGAGTAGAATATGTTCTTAATAGCTTGGCATCTTAAGAAGTCTTCTAGAAAGGGAAAAATGGTGGTTTAGCGATCTGTTGAGTTTTCTTCAACATCAAGTTAGGCTAGGTTTATCAGTTGTTAGATTGAGTTATATCATCGTATATTTATGATATCTTGTTAGATTTGGGAAGGATTTTAGGTGTTAGATATATGAAGTGCAGGACTTGGGTTAGTTGGACCTTTTAGGCAATTTTGAAATTATAGAGTTTAAACACTTTACTTGTTTTTCATATGTCTTAGGTGAGTTGGACTTTATTATGGATGCTTAGCATGAGAATGCCTTAGATTATTTAAGTTAGGTAAGAATGCTTTAGACAGCCGTGCTCAGGGTATGTTTGGCCTTAGTTGTTTATAATATTAAAAGTTGCCTTAGTTTTAATTTGGCTTAGTGAAAGTGCTTTCGAAGAATCTCTACCTTAGGACAAATTATGGATTTCTATACATCTAAGAGTAAATTTAGATATATTAGCCTAGTAATGGGTAGAACTTGCCTTAGAATACATTTAGGGTATTTAGAAGTGGGCTCTTTGACCCGCGTTAAGACAATACTGATAAATAGTTCTCTTGAAACCCCTATACGCTTATTAAATGCCTAGAGAAATCCCCTTTGTGTCAATATTAAGGAACCTTGGTACTTGTCGGTTATGATGAATGATGTTTCAAGGAATGCCTAAGCAATTATGCCATTTATATGATTTATTTGTTAAGCATATGAAAAGCCATTGATTATGCTATTGTTTTAGCTATTGATTGGACTACAAAATATACCATTGAATGAGCCATTAACTATGATATTGTCTAAGCCATAAATTATGTTATTGACTATTCTATGAATAAGCTATAGATCATGCCATGGATTAGCTATTGCTTAAGCTCTTTATAAGCTACCTTTTATGCTAATGATAATCTATTAAACATACTACTGATAATTCATTGCACATGATAATGCTTATGATTAGGATCATGCTAAGCAATTATGCTAGTAATCTAGTTAAAAAGCATCCTTATTGATGATGTTAGAAATTGTGTTATTATTTGTGCTAGAATATAAGATTATTTATTATATGGAAATTATTCTATTAATTATGCTAGAAATCATGATGCCTTACTATACTGGCACTTATGGCATTGATTGTATACCCAGTTAAGTTACAAAAAATAATGATATTATATTGGGGCAACGCCAGAGGATAATATGATGATACTAATACTCGGAAAGGTCAGATAATGATGATGATGATATATTAATACTCGGTAAGGCTAGAGGATATTATGATAATATTGATACCTAGTTAGACCGGATGATGATGATGATAATATATTGATACCCGGTAAGGCCAGAAGATATTATAATGTTATTGATACTCAATAAGGACGAATAATGATTGTAATGAAATATTTATACCCAATAAGAAAGAAGGACAATATGCTGATATTGATACTTGATAAGGCTAGTGGATGATTATAAAGATATATTGATACTCGATAAGGCCAGAGGCTATTATGATAATGCATTAATACCCAACAAGGCTAGAGGATGAGTATATTGATATTACTATATGTACATCTACCAATTCGAGTCTGTCTATACCCTATGTATGGCTATTTTATATACATATGCTTATATGTAATTGGGAATCATAATTAATATAAGGGATGCGGTTATAGCTCAAAAATGGTAAATGATCATAAAGAGGTATAATTAATAATTAGTAATAAATATTATTTAAGTGGTAAAATAATGACTAGTTGATAATTGAGGATTAGTTGGTAAACAATGATTAGTTAAAAATGATGTTAGTTGAAAAATGATGGTTATCAAATGAATAGTGATTTTTGTATTTATAGTGAATAGTTTTTAAATAATGACTAGAAGGTATACGATGACTAGTTGTTAAGTAAATTAGTTAATAAGAGATGGTTAGATATTAAATGGTTATTAGCGAGTAAGGTTGATAAGGTTGGTAAATTATGGTAACATAATGGAATGTAGGTACATTGTCAAATGCTTGTCAATGACCGATTTATGATAAATTATGTAATGATAGTTGAATAATGAGTTGGTTATTTGTAAGAAATTAATGGTTGCTTTATTCTATCCATGAGTGTAATCTCCAATCATATGGGAGTCTGTGATGAGTTATTTACTTTCTTCACCAATTGGCGTGTGTGAGCCAATTTTGTAGTTTGTGATTTCTTGTATGATACCTTATAATGCGTTATTATTCTTATTTATTTACTTGTATTATAGGATGATATTGACATATGTTTATACTTTATGTTATATTTCTATTTCAATAAAATTACTCATTATATATAGTAGTATATGATATGATTTAGGTTTGTTTCTGTACCTTGGATTAGTTATGTTATCTTGCATTTTATCATACTTATATCATGATTTAAATCTGTTGGTTGATGATGCCTACTGAGTACTTATTATTTTGGTAGTCATTCTACACTTTTGTAACTTTTTTGTGCAGATTTGAGTACTAGTTTCTGTTATTGATTGACTTTAATGTGGTATTGATTTCGGAGATAAGGTAAGCTGTTGGAGTTTGAGTCATTCATTTCTCTCTATCTTTTGTTTTGATACAGATGTTGTTGACTATTCTAAATATTTAAAGTTGTATTATTGTCATTAGATGCTCTTGTACTGGCTCTACCAGGTCATGAGGTGGTATTTTATATTGATTGTTTTATCTATTTAGAACCCTTTACTTATTTACAAATTGAGTTCTTGAATTTCTCCTATGATGGGCATCTTCTACTAAATTAACCCATTGTGTTAGATTCGGGTTATAGTTTGGCTTACCTACTGGTGCGATTTAGTAAGTGTCATCATGACTCACAAATTAGGTCATGATAAATTAGTATCAGAGCTAGGTTTTACTGATATTTTTGGTATAAGTACAAGTGTCTAGTAGAGTCCTGAGGATCGAAATGATGACATTTGTTTGCTATCTTCAGGAGGCTATGGGACATTCTTAGGAGTTTTTCACTTTTTTTGCTTATATTATGCTAAGTGTCCGAGTTAGATTATAGAAGTATTCCCTTGACTTTACTCTTTAGCTAATAGTTAAACACGTGCTACCACCACACGAGACTATGTCTAGGGATCCTAATACTGTTCCTAGATAACCAAAAGGTCATGGATAGTCGCATGATGTGTCCCTTGCTTGGGGCCAGGATAGGCCACTTTCCTCAAGTCCTATTCTCGCTCTTGAGCTAGAGATTCTTTCACCCCAGCCAGCGGTGGGCTAGATACCATCCCAAGCTCTACTATGGTTTATTTCTTATACAGTGATCAGGGATAAGTTGGTTTAGCTTTTGGGTTTAGTTGGTGGTGCATCATCTAATGGTGCACGATCTACATATCAGAATGGTATTAAGGCAGAGGCGCAGCTTATAGCTGTAGCTCCCAGAGTTGAGGTTTCTCTTATACCGATATTTTCTCAGCTTGTTTTCTTTTTCGAGGAGTAGAGGATGTAGGGTAGATTTTTTAGAATAGCTCCACCTAGGTTTTCTGGTACTCCAAGCAAGGATGCATATGTGTTTCTGATTACTTCTAAGGATAGGATCCATAATTTAGGACTTGTTAAGACTCGTGGTGTGGATTAAACCATATTTTAGTAGGATTTGGCTGCTCGACATTTGTGGAGAGGTTTTATGGATTCTAGGCTATTTGAATCTTCTCCTTTGTCATGGACTCAATTCTCTGAGATATTCTTAGAGAATTATATGCCTCGTAGCCTTAGAGATCATTTGAGGGATTAGTTATCTAGATTAGAGTAGGGCTCCATAATAATTGTTGAGTATAAGGTTCATTTTCATGAGTTGGCTAGGCATGTGACTTCTATTCTAGACACTGAATATGAAGGAGTTTATTGCTTTGACAGTGGGTTGAGAATCCCCATTTGTATGTCTTCTATGAGTTTAGTTATTATGGATAGGTCTTTTACTGAGGTATTATATCACGCTCGGGTGATTAAGAAGATGCACTCTGAGGATCATGATATGACACCTAGGTTTAAGGGTAGATTCAGTAGGAGCCATCATATTTCTTGACCTAGATATGGCAATTCTCGTAGTAGGCATCATCAATATCCATCCTATTAATATCTTAGAGTCAGCCTAATTAACCTGCTCAGGCAATGCATTAGATTACTGATGGAGGTTACTCAAGTGCTAGCGATTTCCTTAGTAAGGGTTATGGTCATTCTACAAGAGGTTCATCATCTGTTCATTCTAGACTTGGTGGTTATTTTGGCTCAACCGGATCTGTTAGTTCTGGCTCAGCTCAGGTGTCATGTTAGAGTTGTGGAGCTTCTGGTCACTATTTGCGAGCCTAATGGGGAGATTTTTGTTTCACCTCAAGGTGTTTCCCCTATGAAAGTAGTTTATCCCTCAGCTAGAGGTGATTCTCATGGTTGTAGGTATGGTTTCTAGGGTATTCGAGGAGGTTCTGAGGTAGGTAGGATGGGAGATTAGTCGAGTAACTAGCTAGGTGGGAGGCGTGATCAGTTGTATGCAATACCTGCTAGGCCCAAGTCTAAGACTTCAAATGCTATAGTTACAAGTACAATTTTGGTATGCCACTAGTTGGTCCTTGCTTTATTAATTCAGGATCAACTTATTCTTATGTATCTTCTTATTATTAACCATGGTAGGATTTGTTTTGTGACTTAATATCTGTAACATTATGCGTATCTAATCCTGTGGGTGATTCTATGGTAGTGGATCAAGTTTTTAGATCATATGTTATGACTATTAGAGAGGTTGATGCTTATACTTATCTTATTCTTTTGGATATGGTGAATTTTGATGTGATTATGGGCATAGACTGGTTATCCTACTATCATACAGTCAAGGATTGTTTAGTCAAGACATTACCTTAGCCATGCCCAACGTACCCCCAATCGTGTGGAAAGGAGTGGTTAGCCATATCCAGTAGGGATTATTTCTTATGTCCGTGCTAAAAGCTTATTTCAAAGGGTTGAAAGTCTTATCTCACCTATATTTGTAATATTAGTGTGGAGATTCCATCGCTTACCTCTGTTCCTATTGTTTCTGAGTTTCCTGATATATTTTGTACTGATCTGCTTGGTATTCCCCCTATTCGTGATATTTAGTTTTCTATTGATCTCGAGCCTGGCACCCAACCTATTTCTATGGCACCTTATCGTATGGATCCTACCAAGCTAAGGATCGAAATTCTCTACTTTAGGATCTTCTTAGTAAGGGTTTTATTAGACCGAGTGTGTCCCCTTGGGGAGATTCTATATTGTTTGTAAAGAAGAAAGATGGCTTCATCCGCATGTGTATTGATTAAATGTAACTTAATAAGGTGATAGTGAAGAACTGTTATCCTATGCCTCATATTGATGATTTGTTTGACCATCTTTAGGGAGCGGTAGTGTTTTCTAAGATTAAAGAGGATCTTTTGAGACCATCTTTTGAGATCTGGCTATCATAAGTTGAGGATTTAGGTTAAGGATATCCCGAAGATAGATTTTAGGACCTATTATTGTCAATATGAGTTCTTAATGATGTCAATTAGATTGACTAATGCCCCAATCGGATTTATGGATTTGATGAATTGAGTATTCTTACCTTATTTGGATTCCTTAGTAATTGTTCATCGATGACATCCTTATGTATTTCAAAAATTAAAGAGGAGTATGCACAAAATTTGAGGATCATGCTCCAGGCTTTGAAAGATAATGTGTTTTTTGCCAAGTCCTCCAAGTGTTAGTTTTGGCTTAAGTCATTGACATTCCATGGACATCTGGTGTCTAAGATAGGTAATATGGTAGACCCAGCTATGATTGAGGCAATTCATGATTGGGATAGACCTACATCTTCGGCTGAGGTTCGTAACTTTATTGGTTTAGCTGGTTATTATAGACATTTCTTTGAAGGTTTTGCTACTATTTTAAACCCTATGACCAGATAGATTCAGAAAGAGATTCCTATTTTATGTTCTAAAGAGTATGAGTCAAGCTTTGGGAAGCTCAAGGATTTCCTTACTTCATCTCCTATTTGAGCTCTTCCTTTTGAGGGTGAGGGATTCACTATGTTTTGTGATACTTCTGGTTCTAGTTTATGATATTTATTGATGCAGTAGGGTCGTGTAATTGTCCTGCTCATGATTTGGAGTTAGCGGCAGTAGTTTTCGAGCTTATGATTGGGAGGCATTATCTTTACGGTGTTCATTGTGAGACGGCATAGATGGATGGAGTTTCTTATGGATTATGATATTTCCATCATGTATCATCCGAGCAAGACAAATATGGTAACCGATTCCTTAAGTCGGAAGGCAGTGTATATGGGTAGCTTGGCTAGTATTTTAGTTTCTCAGAGGATGTTTGCACGTGACATTCATACTTAGACAACTTGATCCTTCGCCTTGATATTTTAGGCCCTAGGAGAATTCTTGCTTTAAGATCATTAGTTTGAGGATAACAAACTTCACTTCCTCTGTGATTAGGTTTTGAGTGGTGAGTTAGAAAGGGTCACCATAGATTCTGAGGGTTTTTTGAGATGTGATGGCCGCATTTGTGTTTCAAAGATTGATGACTTGATTTAGTTAATTTTTATAAGGCTCAAAGCTCTACATTCCATTCATCCCAACACAGTCAAGATGTATAGAGATTTGAGAAAGTATTATTGGTGAAGTGGTAAGAACATAGATGTGGCAGACTTTGTATCTCATTACCTATCTTATCAGCAGGTAAAGGCTGAGCATGAAGGATCTAGTGGATTGAATGAAAGGTTACTCATTCCTAAGTGTAAATGGGAGTAGATTACCATTAATTTGGTAGTGCATTTCCTCACACTTCCCGTTGTTGTGATGGTATTTAGGTCATTATTGATCATTTTACTAAGTCAGCATATTTCAAATGTCCTTCAATGCTGAGAGATTGTCCCATATCTATGTTTGGGAGATAATCCATTTGCATGGTGTGCCCATTTCTATCATTTCAGACTGTGGTTCTGTATTCACTTAAAGATTTTGGAGAGCTTTTTAGGAGGAGTTGGGTGCTCAGGTGGATCTTATTATCGCCTTTAATACACAGACCGATGGCCAGACCAAACGGACCATTTACGTGCGTGAGGATATGCTCCGGCCTGTGTTAAGAATTTTGGGGGCCGCTGGTACCAATACTTGGCTTTAGCAGAGTTTGTGTAAAATAACAACTATCATTTAAGTATTGAGATGGCTCCTTTTTGAGGCTTTGTATGGAAGGAGATGTCATTCTCTGGTTAGATAGTTTGAGACTTCAGGGGTTAGGCCCTGTGGTACTAATTTTCTTTAGGAGTCATTAGATAGAGTCAGGGTGATTTAGGATTGGTTGACAGTGGTTCATAGTAGGCAGATGGCTTATGTAAATTGTAAGCTTCGTGCCTTAACATTTCAAGAGTGTGATTGTGTATTCCTCTGCGTATCGCCCGTGATGGGTGTGACAAGGTTTGGGAAGAAAGGCAAGCTTAGTCCTACATAAATCAGACCTTTTAAGATTCTTTGTACAGTTAGTGAGTTGTCTTATGATTTAGCTCTACCTTTAGATTTTTCCATTGTTCATCTAGTATTCCATGTTTCCATGTTGCGGCGATATATTCCTAATCTATCTCATGTGCTTAGATGGGACTCAGTCCTATTGGATTAGTATTTGGCCTTTAAAGAGGATCCAGTACCCACTTTAGCTAGTGATGTGACGCGATTGCACACTAAAGTGATTCCTGTAGTTAAGGTTCAGTGGAGGCATTACCAATAGATGAGGCCACTTGGGAGATCTTTAGCGAGATGCGGACCCAGTATCCTCACCTATTTGAGAATTCAGGTATGACCAAATCCTTAACTTTCATGGATAAAAGTTCCTTTAGTAGTGGATATTGTAAAGACCTTTTAGGTCATTTTTCATATTTTTGCTTTTTTTCACCATTAGAGCTTTTATATAGTTGCCTAAGTCATTTATGACTAGTTGGGACTGATAGTTTGGTCACTAGGCAATTCGCTTGGTTTTAGAGCTATTTCCCTATTTTGAAGTCTTCGCTTGTTCCAAATAGCTACAGGGCAAAACCTTCAGTAAACTGATCTCGAATATGAATTCTGACTGTGTGGTTAGAACTTTGGGTTGGTTCTTGAAAAATCGAAGCTCATTTCGACCTATTGATCAAAGAGTTAAGAAAATGAAATATGAGTGTGGGAACCACATTTGGTCAAAACAACCTCGGATAGAAATTCTAATTTTGCCATCGCGTCCGTAATATTGAATTTGGTGTGGTTATATAGTTCGTTTGTGTATACGGGATCCCATATGAATCCTGAGGTCTTGACGAAAACTTGGAAGAATTTCCAAATTTCAACTGTCATCTGGTGCAGCTGTAATTGCAAGACAAGGGTCACGATCACAGTACCCTTGGCAAAGAAAATGATGCAATTTTTAGAAGAGGTGTTTCAATTGTAACATCTTGTGTAATCACCAAGAATGGTGCAATCATAGGTCTGGATCTGTGATAGCGGGAACCGAGTACCTAGTAAAGGTATAAATAGACCCTAATGTCATGATTTTATCCATTTCTCACCCCTTTCTTGAGAGATAAACCCTAAATAGTATAATTGCTTGATATTGGGACTTGTGGGTGAATTGGGAGCTTGATTAACCTTTATTTTCGCAATTATATTTTGATTTGAGGTAAGAATTCACTCTTTTCTTAGTGAAATTTCTTGATTTATTTCTCAAAACGCCAAAACCTTGAGGGCTTAATTTTATCCCCATTTAGCTTGGTTTTCACCCATTTTTTAGGGTAATGATTTGACAAAACTCGAACCCATGCCTGGATGTGTCGGGTATCTCAAGTCAATCCAGGATGGGACTACCCCTAATATGCAAACCATTGACCACCTTACACCTCATGCCAGATGAATTTCGAACATATAGAAAGATAAGAGAATATCATATAAAGACATTATGTTAAGTCTATAACCCAAACCAACTACCAATAACCAAACAACCAACTAATACCACCCATGTCCACAGTATCCCAACAAAACCTCTAATCAAAATCAAAGAATATCCAGTCGGGACATGCCCCTGACCATGGCCAAAACCAAATCAAAAGGAATAGTAAAGGCATACCGAAATCCATAGCATAAAAGGGGGTCTTCCAAAGTATGAAAGCTTACCGCTTCAGTCAGACTCAAAAGCTATCCTCGAATCACCTATTCACTGTGCAGGAGAAGTGGAAGTATGACCTTTTCCTGCATCGCATAGGGATACAGCGTCCGAAGATGGTTAGCAGGGTGAACACTATCATTTAACTCAGGGATAAAGATAAAGTAATTCCATTAATCCAAAACCAGTTAAACCAATGTACATAAACATATACAAATACGTACATACATATATATATATCATTCCGGGATAAGGAACAAAGTTTATCATGCATTTTAAAACCATAACCTTGGTTGTGTAGCTTTACCATCATAAGTCCACCCAGGGGCTATAAGGGTTCCTGTGTTACCCCTTGAACGAGCCCCAGTGCGTGTTAGCCGTATGAACCAAAGATACCATAGGTGGCCGAGGATTTCTTTTTACCTTTTACCCTCTATGATACATATGTTCTTGTATATAATTAGGAGATTGCCTTGTACCCCACAAGTACATTATCATCAAGACCAACCCTCATATCGAAAAACATAGGTTTATAGTGTCCGTCCTTCGGACTCACACCTTCACAACTAGCTGTCACAACCCCCATTATTGACCAATTAAGACATTTAACACTTACCCAAACCACCAATTTCAGGAATCAATTACTAAGGCATTATTAAGTAGTATCGCCATACCGACTATAGCTTGTAAGTCATTAAGCCAACATTTTTGAGAATTCCTTTGTACCTCACAGACTCCATCATTAAAATTACTTAGGGTATTCCCTTGTACCCTATAAGGTTTTCAAATATCATTCTTATCCGGTAGCCATTTGTGCATTGTATTAGTTTTAAGAAAAAGTAGGCCAAGCCAAAAGATTAATCGTATTCCCAAAACAATTATTCAAGTGGGGTGGGGTTCTCATCAATTTCAATACCAAAATCAAAATAATTTGGGGATTCCTTTGTACCCCTATGACCATGATTTATCAATTTAGGGATTCCATTGTACCCACATTCATCCACCATTCCCATGCACCCCAAAGCATTTACCAACCATCAATTTAAGCAAAACAATTTCATAAATATCATAGAAGAAGTATCTAAATAGTTAATCTTCAAAACCTTCAACCCATAGTTAAAAATAAAAACCATGTAAACGTTATCCATTCATTCCATTAGGAAAATACAATTATAGGGGAAGATTAACATGCCTTAAATACCAAGAAATACGGAGATAAATCACCCTTGGAAGCCCCAATTGATTAATCCCTTGATAACCCTAAGTGCTCTTGACCTTAAGGATTTGAGAGTATTTGAGGGAGTATTTTAAAGGGAAAGAAGGAGAAGGGATCCGATCTTGATATTTTTACCCTAATTGATATGGAGTCCACATCACGAGGCATAACATATGGGCTGGCCTCCGTATCGCCCCACTTAATCCACCAGATTGGTCCTCCCATCGCCCATTCTATTTTACAGAATTAGACCTCGCATCACCCATACTATTTTAGGGAATTGGGCCTCATTTCGCGGGCTCATCGCATATAGCAACTAGAAATTGTGTTTTTCTTGCCAAGGATTTTTTCATTTTTGGGGGATATTTCATCCCCCTTTTTTCTTCCCTGCCTCACACATCACCTTAGTGTATATTTTACTTACCTGATAGCTTTCCTTTGACAAAACTTCCACTTACTTCTCATTCTCCCTCATGCTACTGAGTTTATTATTCCTGCACACTAAACAAAAATAATAAAATAACATAAGAAAAAATGGGTTGCCTCCCACTCAGCACCTTAGTTTTGGTCATGGAATGACATATTCTTTTGTATCTTTATTTTTTTCTATTTATTTTTTAGTTTACTTCAAACAACTAAGAAATAAACTAAACTATTACACTATATTCATGGGTTTCCTCCCATGTAGTTCCTTAGTTTACGTCATGGCATGACTCAACTTAACGCCATTCATCTGCAAAGGTGATGGACATATTATGTTAATCCCTATGATCTACCCAATATTGCTTCACTCTCAGTCCATTTACCATGAATTTTTTACTCTTGTCCTTATTCCACATTTCAACAACTCCTTGAGAAGTCATTCTCACAACTTCAAATGGCCTAGACCACTTAGACCTCAGGTTACTCGAAAAGAACCTTAATCTAGAATTAAATAGCAATACAAGTAGTCAAGGCTCAGAAGCTCGATTCAACATCTTATTATCATGCCCTCTTTTGGTCTTTTATTTATACAACTTCGCATTCTTATACGCATGTAAGCGGAACTCATCAAGTTCATTTATCTTTAGCAATCTCTTCTCTCCAGCAGCCTTCATATCAAGATTTAATTTCTTTACTACCCAATAAGCTTGATGCTCAAGATCCACAAGCAAGTGGCAATATTTTCCATATACCAAGCAATAAGGAGAGGTTCCAATGGGCTTTTTATAGGCTGTCCTATATGCCAATAGTGCATCATCCAGCTTCGCCGACCAATTTTTTTGCTGTCCATTGACTATTTTTGCAATATCTTCTTGATCTAATGATTAGACACCTCTACTTGGTCACTTGTTTGTGAATGGTATGATGTGTCCACCTTGTTCCTAACACCATATTTAGCTAATAAATTTTTAAACCAAGTGTTCTCAAAGTGCGTACCTCCATCACTGATAACTACTATTGGTGTGCCAAAATGAGAGAAAATCTATTTTTTGACAAACTTTATCATAATTCTTGCATCATTTTTGGGGAGAGAAGTAGCTTCCACCTATTTAGACATGTAATCAACTGCTAATAGAATGTATAAATTTCCATGAGATGGCGGAAATAGCCCCATGAAGTCTATTCCCCACACGTCAAAGATCTCTATTTCTAGAATATTATTCAAAGGAATTTGATGACACCTTGATATTGTGCCCATTCTCTAGCTCTAGTCACAACTTCAAACTTAATTCAAAGAATCTTTAAATATTTTAGGCTAGAAAAAACTAGACTATAATACCTTTTAAGTTGTCTTCTCTCAACCATGATGACCTCTATAAGGTATCGAATGACAACTTTCAAGTAACTTTTTTTGATTCAGCTCCTGAAAAACACCTTCTCATTATTTGATCAGCACCCAGCTTAAAATAAAATGGCTCATCCCATACATAAATACAACAATCATATAACAACTTCTTCTTCTATTTACTAGTGGCCTTTAGAGGATAGACACCAGCTACTAATAAGTTTACTATGTCAGCATACCATGGAACTTTAGCTATATCCACTGCCAATAGTTTCTCATCAGGAAACTCCTCTAAAATACAAAATATATCATCAGTTACATGATCATGACTCTCAATTCTCTAAAGATAATCCACCATTTAATTTTCAGCTCCCTTTCTATCATAAACTTTCAAATCAAGCTCTTGGAGCAGAATAATCTACCTAATAAACCTTGGGTTTGCATCTTTCTTATTTAAAAAATACTGGATGGTGACATGATCAGTATGAATATAACTTTTGTACCCACCAAGTATGATCTAAATTTATCAAATACAAACACAAGGGCTAGCATTTCCTTCTCTGTGACTGTATAATTCACCTAGGCTGCATCTAAGATTTTACTTGTATACTATATAAAGTGAAATACCTTATATTTGCGCTTCCCCAATACTGCTCCAATGACCACATCACTCATATCACACTTCAGCTCGAATAGGAATGCCCAATCAGGAGGGATTAGAATGGGTGCCTCCATCAATTTTTTTCTTCAAAGAATCAAATGCTTTCTGACAGTCAGCCCTAAAGTCAAACTTAGCCTCTTTTTCCAACAACTTGTACATTGGACCTACTAACTTTGAAAAGTCTTTGATAAATCATCTATAAAATCCCACATGCCTATGAAAGCTTCTCACCTATTTAACTGACACCGGATGCGGGAGCTTTTCAATGACCTCTACATGGGTTCTGTCTACCTCAAGTCCTTTGTGTGACACCTTATGACCAAGGACATACCCTTCTTGATCAAAAAAGTGGTACTTCTCCTAATTTAATACAAGTTTGGTCTTTTCACAGCAGGACAGGACCTTTTCCAAGTTTTGCAAGCATATATCAAATGAGTTATCAAAAAATGAAAAAATCATCCATGAATAATTCGACAAAGCCTTCCACCATATCATAAGAGATAGCCATCATGTATCTCTGGAACATTGTTGGTGCATTGAAAAAATTAAAGGGCATGCATATGAATGCATAAGTACCATAAGAACAGGTGAAGGTGGTCTTCTTCTGGTCTTCAGGTGCTAAGGTTATCTAGTTATACCCTGAATACCTATCTAGAAAGTAGTAGTACTCCATTCCTACCAATCTGTCCAACATCTAATCAATAAATGGAATGAGATAACGATCCTTCCTTATGGCATTATTTACCTTTCTATAATCTATGTAGATTCTCCACCTAGTCACTGTGCGAGTTGGAATCAGCTCATTATCTTCATTAGTAACAATAGTCATCCCACCTTTCTTTAGGACAGAGTATATAGGACTGACCCATTTTCTATCAAATATAGGATAGACAATCTCAATCCTAGCATCAAGCCACTTGATAACTTCTTTTCTGACCATTTCTTTCATTAACGGATTTAGTCTTTGTTGGTGTTGCACACTTTCTTTGTATCCCTCCTCCATGTATATTTTGTTCATACTAAAAGCAGGATTTATTCTTATGATGTCTGATATCTACCATCCGATTAATTTCTTCTTTCTTTTCAACACTGAAAATGTCTCTCTCGCCTATAATCAGACAAACCTACAGATAAAATTATAGGCAAAGTATAATCCTCACCAAGGAAAGAATATTTTAAATGAGAAGGAAGAGCCTTGACCTCTAGTTTTGGTGCTTCATCAATGGATGCCTTCGGAGATGGTCCAATCGATCTATTTAATGGCTCAAACTCAGTAACTCTAGAGTCGATCAATGTCAAATGCATAATTTGCACTATTTTAAGTGCCTCAATATCACCATAGATATCATACCCCCATCAAAGCTCGCTCAAGTGGGTCATTAGATAATAGAACGTGGAGCTCATACTCAAGGTCTACAACTATTATAGTTGACAATTCTTTATATATAGTAGGCAACTTCATTGTCTTTTTTAACATCAAAGACCTTGACCTTTTCATGAGCTCTCATGGTCATCTTCTTTGCAGCTACATCAATAAAAGATTTCCCAGTTGCTAAGAATGAGCATCCCAAAATAAATAGAAATGCTGAATCATCATCAAAATCAAGAATAACAAAATCTAATGGGAAATAAGTGATCCCACTTGCATCAATGTCTTTAATGATTTCGTCAGGCCTAGCAAGGGACCTATCGGGTAACTATAAAATCATAGTCGTGGGTTTGGGACTCCTAAGACCATCTTCTTAAACTAAGATATGGATATGAGATTGATTCTTACCCCTAAATCAGATAACCCCCAAGCACTTATGGATTGCTTGATGGTGATCTGCAAAGTGAAACTACCTAGATCTTTCAGCTTCGTAGGCAATTTATTTTGAATCTAGGATATGCACTCCTTAGTAAGTGCTACTATAGCATATTCTGTCAAATGGTTCTTGTTTGCCACTATGTCATTCACATACTTTGCATACTTCGGAACACTCTGTAAAATATCTACAAGAGGGAGATTGATATGAAACTGCTTCAAAAGCTCTAAAAAATTCTTGTAACTAGTCTCTTCTTGGTGCTTTCGAAGCCTTTGGGGGAAAGATGGAGGTAGAGTCTTCTTCTCCACTTTGGAAATTTCTCCTCAATCATTTTAGTATAACCATCAGTAGCCTCAAGACTTACTTACTTGAGTTCCAACTTCTTTAGTTGTAAACCGCTCCTAGTAATCACTGTATTTACCTATTTTGGATTTGCCTCAGTATCACTAGGTAGACCTCCCTGAAGTCTAGTGTTTTACGCTCCTGAAATCTAACTGATTTATATCTCTAAATTTTTTGTAATCAACTATTGACTCTTTATATTTGTTGCCAACTGTGCCTAAGCAATTATAAGTTCTTTCAACAACTTTTCCATATTGCTCATGTGAGTTGTGGCCTGATTACTCTGAACTTGCTGCTGTTGATTCAACTGTAATGGCCCCTTATACTGATTGTTATTCTGTGCTTGATTTCAACCCCATGAGAAATTGCGATGATTCCTCCAATTTGAATTGTAAGATTTTCCATAGTTTGTTGCCCTTGACGATTAGCATTCCCCACATAATTGACAGAATATGGATTAAACACACAAGCATACACTGCATGCTCACTGCTTCCACAAATCTCACACTCTGCATTCGCCTATTGAATTGCATTAGTTGTTGCTGCCGGTTGTGTAACCTCCAACTTCATACTGCTGAACTGATTAGTTATCTGATTTTTGTAGTACAGTAAGGTGAGCTAATAAAGCAGTAAACTGATCTACCTCCAACACACCTGTAACCTTCTTAGGAGCACTCCTTGAGTCAGCATACCACTCAAGATTCCCTTATGAAATCCGATTTATCAGTGTATATAATTCATCATAAGTCTTCTTAAGAGCTTGCCCACTTGCTGTTGAATCCAAGAGAATCTTGGTGTTTGGCTTAAAACACTCTATGAAAGTATGAACTAGTATATTATTAGACTGATAGTGGTAAGGGAAATTTATAAGCATACCCTTAAATTTTTCCAAAGCTTGGTAAAGATTTCCTTCTTTTTTCTACTTGAAACTTAGAATCTTGCTTCTTAAGCATGCTGCCCTTCCTGATGGAAAGAATCTCATAAGGAATTTCCTAGCTATATCGTCCTAAGAAGTAATAGAGTTCGGTGGTTCAACATAGAACCACCTTTTTTCTTCCCTAATTAAAGAGAAGGGGAAAAGCGTCATTTGACATAATTAGTAGATACCCCATTAGGAATATAGGTATCACTGATTTCCAAAAAAGTTTATATGTGATGTTGTGGATCTTCATGTGAGAACCCTGCAAATTGTCCACTCAAACACAATAGGTGTACCATATTCTGCTTCAATTCAAAATGACCACCCGCCTCTGGCTTGTAGATGCAATTAGTAGCATGGTTCATAAGTGGGAGTACCAATACACGAACAGGACTAGCTTCTACTTAAGGAGGAGCAGTTGGAATAGCCAGAGTTAGACCACATGCCGCATTTAGGTCAGTTGGATTAATGATACTAAGATCTCTTTGCACCACTATTTGAACTTGATGAATTGGAATAATGAGGTTCAAAGAATCCTAAGAGAAGTATTGAAAGAGTTTTTGCCTCTTTTGTACGTTTACAAAGTAGTCTCAATTGTATTTAAGTGTTCCTTTTATAGTAGGATAATTTTATCCTAGTGAGGAGCCACCTCCGTTCCGCGTTGGCCACTGCAAGGGAATGGATATCACATCGCGTTGGTCAATCCATCAGAATGAAGTGTGTGCCATATTGGTAAGTTTAAGAGAATAGGATCCGCGCCATAGGGAAATCGCGGATCCTCACTGGAAATTGTATTTAGTCCAAAAATTCATGGGGCGATGTGGGGCACAATTTGGGGGACTAGCCACTATATCGCATTAGCCATTCCATCTCTAGCATCAATGCTTATTTACTTGTTTTGGCCTCTAAGCGCATGCTTTTCGAGCTCAATCCACTTTTTCTCATGTCCAAAAAATCAATCCCAAAGCTTTAATCATTACTCATTTCTCATTATGCATCCAATTTCATAAAAATCAACCCTGCATCACTAATTATGTCCATTAGCTATCATGTAATTACACATCAATCACAGTAAGAATAACACATTTTATCTTGTAGAACAAGTCCTATTATGGGTAAATAGTGATGCTTGGACATATAAATATGCCCAAGATCATTCACCTCCATAATCTTTTACTAACGATACTCGGACCATAGATCGATCTTAGAGAAAAACATAGCACCCTGTAGCTGATCAAACAAATCATGTATCATTGGAAGAGGGTACTTATTCTTACCATCACCTTATTCAATTGTAAGTAATCAATACACATCCGAAGGGAACTATCATTCTAATTCACGAACAAAATAGGTGCACCCCATGGAGACACACTAGGATGGATTAAACCCTTCTCTAAAAGATCCTTTATTTGCTTCTTAAGCTCCTTTAACTCAGCGAGTTCCATTTTATAAGGGGAATAGAGATAGGACAAGTGTCCGAAATAAGATAAACTCCAAAATCAATCTCCCTATTAGGAAGGACACCATGAAGGTTACCAGGGAAGACTTTAGGAAATCTATTTACCATCGGGATGGAATGTAAGAAAGTACACTCTGAGTTAGAATCTTTAACCCAGACCAAATGATAAAGAACCCCTTGGAAATTAATTTCCAAGATCTAAGATATGATATGAATATTCCCTTAGGCACTAGACAACCCCTTCCCACTCAATGACCATCTCATTAGAGAATTTAAAAATGGCCTTATAGGTCCAACAGTCTAGAGAAGCATATCACGAGTACAACCAATCCTTCCCTAATATGACATCAAAATTAACTATGTCTAACTCTATCAGATCCATAAAATTCTCCCTACCACCCATAGATACCACACAACCCCTATACACTTTTCTAGCCACCACATAGTTACCCACTAGAGTAGAAACAAAAAAAGGGTCCAAAATACACACAGGACCAAAACCAAAATGTATAGCCAACAAAAGGGTCACATAAGAAAGAGTGGACCCCGAATCATGCACACAGTACACATCATGGGAAAAGATTTTCAATATACTAGCAATGACATTAGGAGATACCTCAGAATCCTGACGAGTAGTGAGAGCATAGAGATAATTCTGACTAGATAGGGCATCCTTTGGTGTAGGAGCTGACAAAGAGGCAACATGAACCTTAATTTCCCCTAGAAGTAGGGGAGGGCATGGTATGGTATGGTATGGTATAGTATGGTATAGTATGGTATGGTATGGTATGGTATGGTATGGTATGGTATGGTATGGTATGGTAAGGTATGGTATGGTATGGTATGGTATGGTATGGTATGGTACGAGATTTTAAACCTATTACAGTAACTTTGGTTTTTGGTATCTAAAAGAACAATACCATTACCATACCAAATTAGTTATGTATGGTTTGAGATGTTTAAATTTGGTTTTGGCATTTTATAGTATGGTAATTCGGTAACCATACTTTATTTGATTTCGACTTACATATATTCATATAAAAAATATATAACTTTAAACATATCCCAATCATATCAAACTAACAACTATCATTGCCAATAAACTACACAAAAAGAAAATTTTAATCACGATTGAGTAGTCCAAGATGAAAACTCTAAACAACATTACATAAACTTAAGCATAGTACTCCAAAATAATAAGCTTTCTAAAATATTTATTTCTGAATAAAAGGTACTTTTTGTAATGACCCGAGGCTATCCCCTAGTCACAAAAACGGCGCTTATGGCCACAAGTGACCACAAGCTAACCCTTGAACTGGTACCTGCTGTAAACATTGAGTAAAATAGTAATACAACACAAGTGCAGAAGATAAACTGATAAGATGTTGCAGATCTGAATGCTGAAATACAGAGTAATGAAATGTTTGAAATATCTGATAAAATACTTAAAACTAAATCGCCTATCTAAAACCAACTTATAAATACTGAAAGAACTGGCTGACTGCCTAACTGATTGTCTGAAAGCTTCTAAGCATCGTGAGGAGCTGATGGGACAAACCCCCAAGTAACTCCGACTGACTGAACATAAGGAAATACTAAAATAAAACTGAGATAAACATATCATATCCCCGATGG
Organism: Capsicum annuum; assembly: GCF_002878395.1. Lineage (NCBI taxonomy): Eukaryota > Viridiplantae > Streptophyta > Magnoliopsida > Solanales > Solanaceae > Capsicum > Capsicum annuum. The sequence goes on along the minus strand of NC_061115.1, from coordinate 80,206,498 downwards.
ATGAGGAATCACCACTACTACTGCTGAGTGATGTTCAGTTGTTAAGAAAGGTCGAGAAAGTGAGCGTCCAAACCTATGTTATAAGATAACATAGAGCAAAGAAAAATATGTGTCAATACTTTGAATATACTAGTATATGAGATGAGGATTGGCTAATATGCATGAGATAACTGAGTATGAAATCATGAACATGTAATATCTGAGAATGCAAGACCAAGTATATATATACTACTGGGATAATCTGTGATCTGAAAGATTAAAATCTATATATTTGAACAACAAGCAAACTATACACTTGGTCAAGAAAACCTGAGCTAAAATATACTGAGATACCAACTAAAATTATGGGAGTTATCATATAACCAACATACCCCAATCTAAGCTAATAGGGTCCAAATTGTAACCCCAGTTAGAAGTGTGTCAGTACCGTGCCACAGGTACTAACACATGGCTGACGATGTAGATCCATACAGATGATGTCTCGAAGGACTAGGGAGTCAGTCGTAAACTGGTGGGTAACCCCTAAGAGAGTGCCAGTCCTAAACTGACGGGTGACATCTCATAATACTACTTTGGCTATATAGTTCTGGAACTTAGGTACTTCTACTAAGGACCCAGTCCTAACGGGCAGGTGAGCCCCCATCCCTAGGTTCTTTTAGTGCTAAATCCTACTCCTATCTTCTAGGAGGCATTGTCTGTAAATGGAATGAAGGATAAGTTAGAAAGAGGAATTTTATTGAGTTCATGCTCTTTCGCACGACATGAAAACTAAAAAAAAGGAAACATTCCTAAAATGTCTCGTAGACTCTTGCCCATAAGTGTGGTGCACTTCACACCCATGCACAAGTCTCTACTTAATATGGCTTTCAGATACCCTAGGACACTTTAAAACCTTAGACTCTGATACTAAGTTTTGTCATGATCCGAGCCTACCTCCTAGTCGTAACAACGGTGCTTACGACTACAATTGACCACAATCTAACCCATGAACCGGTACCTGCTATGAGCATTAAGTAAAATAGTAATAAAACACAAGTATGGAAGATAAACTAATAAGATGTTGCAAACCTAAAGGATGAAATACGTATCAATAACATGTCTAAAATATCTGATAAAATACTGGAAACTAAATTATTTGTCTGAAAACAACTGATAAATACTGAAAGAACTGGCTGACTACCTAACTGATTTTCTGAAAGACTCTAAGCATCATGAGGAGTTGATGGGAAAAACCCCCAATAAACTCCAACTGATTGAACATAAGTAAATACTAAAATAAAACTTAGATGAACATATCATGTCCTCGATGGATAAGGACTCACTACTAATACTACTAAGTGATGTTGAGATGTCTAAGAATGGTTGGGAAACTGAGCGTCCGAACCTATTTTATAAGACAACACAACACAAAGAAAATTATGCGGTCAGTACTTTTAATGTACTGGTATATAAGATAAGGACTAGCAGATATGCATGAGATAACTAAGCATGAATACATGAACATGTAATATCTGAGTATGTAAGACCGAGTATATATATGCTACTGGGATAATCTGTGATATGAAAGATTGAAATTTGTATAACTAAATAACTGACAAACTGTACACTTGGTCAAGCAAACCTGAGTTGAAATATGTTGAGATACTGATTGAAAATATGGGAGGTATCATATAACTGACATGCCCCAATCTAAGATAATTTGGGTCTAACCTATAACCCCAATTTAAACGGTGTCAGTACCATGCCACGGGTACCAACACATAGTTGACGATGTGGGTACACAAGGTTTATGTACCGAAGGACGAGGAAGTCAATCCTCAACAGGTGGGTGACCCCTAAGATAGTGTCAGTCCTAATCTGATGGGTGATATATCATAATCCTCCATTGGATATATATTTTTGGAACTTAAGGACTTCTACTAAGGACCCAGTCCTAACTAGTGGGTGAGCCCTCTTCCCTAGGTTCGCTCGGTACTAAATCCTACCCTCAACTGAACTGACACTACTACTGGACTGAACTAAATTTAATCGAACATTACTTCTGACATCATGATAATATAACCTGAGTAAACTAATAATAATATCTATGGTTTAACTGAATGGTTACTTGAAAATCTAAAATTATGTAAAACACATAGGAATCGGGTGTTCATAATCCTCCAACACTAAAGGACCATAAAAATACAATACAAAGCTTTAAAACCATAGTATGGGATCATAGTTGAAAGACCCAAAACATAGAAATTTCATCAAACATGTGAGAATCATGAACTTGAACATGGGAATGTCTTACAACATAAGAAAACAACGTGATGTCCTGGCTAAATTCACAATTCGGTATTATGACATGAAATACGATTGAATACGACGTGGGAAATCAAAACTTGAAGCATGAGATAACCTAACTTTCCATGAAATCATACTAGGACATTAATTAAGTCACACTACTAAGGAAAAATCATGAATTTAAACTCATCATGAACATATGTATCTTCATAATAAAGAAAAAAACTCATACTTTTAATCAAAGAAAGGTTTTTGGGCTCCATTGGTGAAAGGGACATATGGATAAACACCCCACATACCTTGATAGTTGGTTTCTTAGGGATTTCTTGAACTTAGAAGCTTAAACTCTTGATTTCTTGGGGAAGAAGCTTAAGTTTTTTCTTGGGGAAAGAGGAGAGTTTCTTGAGAGCAATATTGAGTGAAAGGGGCAAATAATACCCTCTTGGAAGTCCCAAGCCATGTTAATGATGAATTAGGTTGAGAGAAATGACTCAAATACCCCATGGACACTTAAAATATATAACTGCGCAGGACAGAGCCACGCGCCGCAACTTTCTCTCTGCTGGAGAAAGCAATGCATCATGAAGCTTACTCTGGGGGAGAAAGACACGCATCGCAGACCACTTCATATTGAGAGATAGCAACGTATCGTGGCATTATCGCATTTCTCCTCTATTTTAACCATCAAAATACACCCCGATCCTCGTCCAAAAATCCTAAAACTCTCCTGAGACATACTTTTAACCTTCATAAATATGAATCAACTCGAAAACCAATATTTTGGGTCTGAGAAGGGAAAAAGATTCTGTAAAAATTAGGGGACTTGAAAATGAATAAGTCCTCAATACTTAGTGAAATTTTCAAGCCTTGAACCTTTTAAGCATACAACTAAGAGTTGAATCGAGCTTTGAATATTATGGGGTATTACACTTTTATCCTCAATTGGCTAATGGATGACATATACATATATTTAATAATCTTAAATATAATATATATGGGTCTTATATATAAGTAAAAACTTTGGTGCGGTATTTCGATATTTATTTCATAAAAACCAAATACCATAACATTCATACCGTGGTATAAAAATTTTGGTTTCAATATGGTATTTGGCATATACCATACCATGCCCACCCCTAACCAAATAAAACCTTACCCACGGGATAATTTCTAAGCATAATCCCTTGCTGACCATAATTGAAGCACCTTTCCCTCTCCTCCTCACAGAAACCACGATGCAATTGACCATAAAATCTACATGGAGGATATGATGGAGCTGATTAGGCCCCACTAGCCTGATATTGGGCACCTTGTTCCCTAGAACCATCGCCACCTTAAAAATGTTGGTCACCAGATAGCTTTTGGTAAGGAGCACTAGCCGTCGAGTAGGACCCAAAATTGACCCACTTCTTCTTGGATCACTTTCCACCATCCCTGCTACTTTGCTATTGACCTCCCTCTTTTTTTGAATACCAAAATTTCATACTCTATCTCTCTTTAATTTTAGCCTGCTTCTTTTTCTCTTCCTTGACTTGCTACATATAAATAAAGACCCGATAAATATCTATGTCCTTGTTCAACAAAGAAGTCTTACTCCCTAGAATCAAGTCTCGAGATAACTCGAAAGCAAACTTCCTTATTCTAGCTCTTATGCTAGACACCAACTCTAGAGCATATCGAGATAACTGATGGAATTTCAAGTCATACTCCTAGATTGGCATCGTGCATTGCTTTAAATTGACAAACTCTTCCACTTTCACCTCTCTTAACACTTAAAGAAAAAAGCGGTCTAGAAAAGCACTAGAGAAATTATCCCATACAATAGAATCAGTATCTTTACCTCTCAACTACTGCCATTCTTCATACCACTGGTACGCCACATCCTTTAATTAGTAGGCAGCAAATTCTACACCCTCAACATCCAAAGCATTCATCACGTGAAATATTTTTTCTATCTCATGAATGAAATACTGAGGATCTTCCTCAACTTTAGATCCAACAAAAATAGGAGGACTCAATCTTATCAATTAGCCAACTCTAGTAGCCCATAGGATAGAGTAACAAAAGCAAACCACTCAGCTTGAGAGTCCACCAACTATGTAAGCAATTGAATCAACTAGCAAAACTCATTATTCGACATATTAACCTGAGGAGCTAGAGGAGAACAAAAGGGGACCGAAGTAACTCCAGAAGGGCAATCAGGAACTATACCCCTAAATCGAGTTTGGACCTTATAAGCAGGGCGTGTTTCATAAAAATTATAATCTAGTGGGACAGACAAGTTTCCATAAGCTTCATATCATCTGGGAGGCATGATCTGAAAAGCAAACAAATGGGAATTAGAGGATATTTCAGGACCTAAGACTCTACAACCCAAAAATTAAACACAAGAAATGGAAAACATTTTTAAATTCCTCGTAGCCTCTCTTTTATGAGTGTGGTGCACTAGATATCCCTAAAATACACTCTACTCAACACAGTTTTGTGTATACCTAATTATCCATGAACCTAGAACCCTGATACCATATAAAAATGACCCAAACTCAAGCCTGGCCATGTCGGGTATCTCAAGTCCAACCAAGACCAAAGACCACCCCCAATACTCAAACCATTAACAACCTTACACCCCGTGTTAGATGAATTTCGAACATATAATAAGATAAAATAATTTTAATATAAAGGCATTATGTTAAGTCTATAACCAAAACCAACCACCAACAACCAAACAACCAACCAATACCACCCATGTCCACAGTAGTCCAACAAAGCCTCTAATCAAAATCAACGAATACCCAGTCCAAGCATGCCCTCAACCATGGCCAAAACTAAAATCAAAAGGAATAGTAAAGACATAATGAAATCCATGGCATGAAATGGGGTCTTCCAAAGTATGGAAGCTCACCATTTTAGCCTGACTCAAAAGTTATCCCCAAATCACCTAGTCACTGTGTAGGAGAAATTAAAGTATAACCAGTTCCTATATCGCCCAGGGATACAGTGTCTGAAGATGGTTAGCAAGGTGAAGGGTACAATGTAACCTAGCAATAAATATAAAGTAATGCCATCAATCTAATACAAGTCAAACCAATATACACAACCATATGCAAATACATTCTCATATATATATATATATATAAACCATGTCGGGATATGGAATAAGTTTTTGCATGCATTTTAAGACCTTAACCTGGGCTGTGTAACTTTACCATCATAAGCCCACCCATAGGTTATATGGTTCCAGTGTTACCCCCTAAACGAGCCCTAGTGCATATTAGCTGCATGAACCAGAGATACCATAGGTGGTCAGGGATTTTCTTATACATTTTACCCTCTATGATACATATGTATGTGTATATACTTGAGGGATTCCCTTGTACCCCAAAGGTACATGATCATCAAGACCAACCCTTATATTGGCAATCATAGGTTTCTAGTGTCTGTTATTCGAACTTACACCTTCACGGCTAACTATCACAACCCCCATTATTGTCCAATTAAAATATTTAACACATAACCAAACCAAAAATTCCAGGAGTCAATTATTAAGGCATTATTAAGTGGTATCATCAGACTGATAAAATCTTGCAAGCAATGTCATTAAGACAACACTTTTGATAATTCCTTTGCACTACGCAGACTCCATCATTAAAATTGCTTAGGGATTTCCTTGTACCTCACAAGTTTTTTATAGATCATTTCTTTTCGTTATCCATTTGTGAAATGTACTAGTTTAAAGAAAATGTAGTTCAAGACAAATGATTAATCATATTCTAAAACCAATTATGCAAGTAGTGTGGGGTTCTCATCAATTTAAATACCAAAATCCAATTAATTTGGAGATTTCTTTGTAACCCTATGTCCATGATTTATCAATTTAGGGATTCCATTATACCCATGTTCATCCATAATACTCATGCACCTCAAAGCATTTACCAACCATCAATTTAAACAAAATAATTTCATAAATATCATAGAAAAGTATTTAAATAGTTGATTTTCAAAACCCTCAACCCATAGTTCAAAACCCAGCATCAAAACCATGTAAACATTATCCAATCATGACATTAGGAAAATAAAAGTTTAGGGGATGATTAACAGTCCTTAAACACCAAGAAATACGGAGATAAATCACCCTTGGAAGCCCCAATTTATTAATCTCTTAATAACCTTAAGTGTTCTTGACCTTAAGGATTTAGAAGTGTTTGGGAGTCTATTAGATGTGTTTGTGAGGGCTAATGATACCCTAAAGGTGTTATAAGACATGGGTTTCAAGTCTGGAAAAAAGAAAATATCCAAAATGCCCTTAACTTAAAGGCTAGAAAATGTTGCCTTTGACTACGAGTCAATCATTGACTCGTAAACCTCCTTACGACTTGTGACCATGAGTCGTTACCAAGACAATGACTAAGATCTCCATACACCATCAACCTTATGACTCAACCAACTAACTCATAATGAGACCCTATGACTCATAGAGTCCAGTCATAGTCAACACAGAACCCAAATAGATTAAACACTATACAACCTATAATTTCATCCCACAACTCATAGAAAGTCCTTATGAGTCTTAGTAAGCCACTTGTACTCAAAGTAGAATCATACACCAACTTATAAGATTTAGTTATGACTCATATTAATGACTCTTCATGAGTCCTTACGACTTGTGACCCTAAGTTATACTAGGATAGAAACTCAAACACCATTCATTGGACACCTTATGACTAGGGTCACCTGATACCTCAAGACATGCTAAAACTCATGTGGTCTAGTCGTAAACAAGGAAGTAAGCTCAAAGCTCAAGAAATTTTCAAGAGCTAAATTTAGGGGTGTTTCATGATTCCTTAAGCTTGTAAGAATGTTGGGTTAGTTTCGGAAACTCAATTTCCGTAGGTGTTACCCAGATAGGGTTTGAAGTAATTTTTGGACCCAAAAAACTATGGTGTGATATAGGTGTCATTATTCTCATATTGATGTTTAAAATATGCTTTTGATATCTTGGCATCTTGAGGAGGCTTCTCAAAAGGGAAAAGTGTTGCCTTAGTGGTTCATTATGTTTTATTCAGCGTCAAGGTAGGCTAGGTATAGACCTTGTTAGATTGAGATATGTCATAGTTATATATGATATCTTGTTAGATTTGGGATGAGGTTTAGGTGTTGGGTTGATGAAATGCAAGAGTTGGGTTAGTTAGATTATTTAGCCTATTTTGAAATCATAGAGTTAAAACACTTGGTTTGTTATCCATATGCCTAAGGTGAGTTGGATTTATTACTTATGTTTAGCATGAGAATGCCTTAGATTACTCAAGTTAGGTAAGAATTCTTTAGACACCCATGCTTAGTCTATGTTTGGCCTTAGTTTCTTACACTATTGAAGGTTGCCTTAGTTTTAATTTAACTTATTTAAAGTGCTTGAGAAGAATCTCTACCTTAGAAAAAATTATGGTTGCTATACATCAAAGCGTGGATTTAGACTTAGCCTAGTCCAGGGTAGAACTTTCCTTAGAATGCATTTTAAGGATTTAGAAATGGTCTCTTCATCCCACCTTAAGACAAGATTGATGAATAGTTCTCTTGAAATACTTATAAGCTTATTAAATAACTAGAGAATACCCTTTGGAGGCAACATTAAGGTAACCTTGGTACTTGTTGATTATGATGAATGATATTTGAAGAAATTCCTAAATGTTTATGCCATATGTATGATTTACTTATGACGAGCTATTTATTATGTTATTGATTTGTCTATTGATTAGACTACCAAATATACCATTGAATCAGCCCTTGACTATGATATTGTCTAAGCCATAAGTTATATTATTGACTATGTTATGAATAAGCTATAGATCATGGCATGGATTAGCTATTGCTTAAGCTATTAATAATTTGCCATTTAGGTTAATGATAAGCCATTGAATATAATATTGATAAGTCATTGCTCATGATAATGCTTATTATTAGGATCATGCTAAACAATTATGCTAATAATTAAGTTAGAAAGCATACTTATTGATGATGTTAGCAATTGTGTTATCATTTGTGTTAGAAGATATGATTATTAATTATATGGGAAATTATGCTATTAATTTTGCTAGAAATCTTGATGCTTGACTATACTGGCACTTATTGTAATGCCCTGAGTCTACACCCTGGACTTCACACGGTGCTTACAACCCTGAAGGATCATAAGCTAAGCCATGATTGGTACCTGTTGTGTGCACTGAATAATAATACTGAAAATCATATGCAGAAGTATAACTAAAAATGCCAAAAGGTTCTCAAAATACTGAAATAATAACTGAATGTACTGATAATAATATCTGAAAAACTTATTATCTGTCTATGCTAGTCTGAAAGCCTCTAATTATCTGAATATGCAGTTGATGGGACAAGTCCCCAACTAACTCCAACTACGAAACTAACTGGAATACTGAGATAAAGAAACTTTGTCCTCAAAATATGAGGACTTACCACTGTATCTATTGCTGATAGTCTGAGCTAATAAGTACAATTAGGACTCTGAGCGTCCAAACCTATGATATCAGACATCATAGCATAAAGAAAGAGTAAGTGTCAGTATGTGGAATATACTGGTATGCTAAGTGAGGTAGGAGGATATACATGGGTTCATATACATGAGATAATAAATGACTGAAGGAACATAATGAAGTAACTCACTGAGCTTACATACAAAACTGTAACTACTGAACATGCTGAATATACAATACTTATGCATATAGCATCTATCTGAATAAGACTGAAACTAAAGTACTGAGCTCTGATAACTGAATATTGATAACTGATAGTTTAGACTAATACTGAAGTATTAAATTTTGATGGATAAATAACTGATAACTGATAGCCATGGTTCTGTGGAATTATTTTAGTTCTTTACTAAATACTAAGATTGAATACTGAGTACTAAATACTGAAACTATAACTATGGGAGTGTTCATCTAACCGACATACCCCAACTATAAACTGAGTTGGGGTCCAACCTATGATCCCAGTTGGAAGGGTGTTAGTACCTTCCCAAGGGACACTAACAATGTTGTGTCAATCCTAATCTAGCAGAAAGACTCATGAATTGTATATATAGTTGTGTCAACCCTAATCTGGTAGGAGGACGACTTACCCTATGCTGGCTACATAGTTCTATAATGCAGGGATTGCTACTAGCGCCAAATCCTTAGCTGGAAAGAATTCCCCTATTCCTGGGTTCGCTCAGTGCTACTAGGCTTGATTAAACTATTACTGTTCATGTTGACTGACTGAATTGGACTGAGTTCACTGAGTTTTATAACTAAATGAGTACAATTGTTCTTGACGTTATTGATATTATTTTGTAGCTACTGTAATTCTAGGTAAATAGCTAGATTATCGGGTATTGAATACCCCCAGGACTTGATAGCATCAATAGTAAGACATGGCAAAATCTTGAAGGCATTACATTAGTTACTTGTCCACCATGCATTTACTTAGACATTTTGTCAAATATTTGAGAGGCATGGACTTGTACATGAATGGGACCACATGATAACATGTCATTAATTCACTACTCAATTTACATAGGCATTCTATCAAACACTTGGGGAGCATAATTAATGCACATAGAAATCATCAAGATATAAACATCATGGCTACAATATTCAACTTGTAAATTCAAGGGATTAATATGAGGACCATATGATCTACATGCTTGATAATTTATTCACTTGAAACTTGTATGAATCTTGATTTGAAAACCATACAACAACACATGCATGAGCACAATCCAATTCAAATATGTAAATCATAAAGTCAATATAACTTATAGTTTTGAAAAGGGTTCTTGAACTCCAAGGGTGGAAGGAAATTCGAGGATGAACACCTAACATACCTGAATAACGAAATTCAGGAAGATTGTTGGAGATTTCTTGGAACTTGATCTTGCGCTTGATCAACTAGGGTTTCTTTCTTGAGAGGATTTTGTGAATAATGAATGAATTTTTTTCCTTTAGGATATCAAATTTTGTGTTAAGGATGAATAATGTAAGGGGAAAATGACCCATTTTTCCCCCACAAACCTGGATAAAAAAATGTTGGATGGGGTCCTCATCACCCCTCTACCCCTTCTTAGGTTAAGCGGCCCTCGCAACATGACACCTGCTCGAGTCAAGTAGCCCCCCTTAGCCTGGGTAAGCTGGCCCTCACGGCGTGGCCTATCGCAACCCTTGATGTTTTGGACATCCAAACTCACCCTTACGCTAGTCCAAAAAATTTGAAACTTGCCTGAGATGACCTTCAAGCGACCCTGATCATGAATCAACTTGAAAATCAACATACTATGGTCAGAAAGGTTGAAAATAAGATCCTCCAATTTTGAAGGCTAAAAAGATTCTAAGTCTTGACACTTAGCTGAAATTTTCTAAGTCTGGGACCTCTTTTGGCGTGCTATATAGGACTAAAATGACTATGATTTTTGTGGGGTCTTAGAATGTCTCCCCCTTAGGTACATTCATCCTCGAATAAGACTGACTAAACTAAGAGTAATTGAGGGACTGTATGTACCTACACTGATATGCATAACTAAAGCATGACTAAATTCTGGAGACATGACACATGACTGAACTATTTCATGAATGCATGAATGATATGAGAAATGCTAAGCAGCTGTAACTGAACAGAATAGAGTAAATCTAAAGAAGAATATTACCTTAGGCTGACTTTGATTTTGTAGAGTAGAGGTGAGGATACTTGGTTCGCATATCTTCTTTTGTTTCCCAAGTAGCTCCATCAACGGACTGATTCCGCCAAAGAACATTGACCAAAGAAACTTTTTTTCCCTTAGTCTGCAAATCTGTTGATCAAGGATTTTGACTAGGATTTCCTCATAAGAGAGACTGTTCTGAATATCTACACTCTGTATAAGGACTACAACTGCTGGGTCACCAATACACTTCTTTAGCAAGGAGACACGAAACACTGGTGTACTGATTCTAACTCTACATGCAACTCAAGCTCATAAGCTACCTTATCGAAACGACTGAGAATCCTATAAGGACCAATATTTCGGGGACTAAGCTTCCCCTTCTTGCCAAATTTTTTCACTCCATTCATGGGAAAAATCTTCAAATATACAAAGTCGCCAATCTCAAACTCAAGATCTTTTCTTCTCACATCTGAATAAGATTTTTGTCAGTTCTAAATTATCTTAAGCCTCTCTCTAATAAACTGCACCTTCTCTAAGGCATCAAATACCAAGTCAGGCCCTACTACTATGGCCTCACCTACTTCAAACCAACCAATCGAAGATCTACATCTCCTTCTATAAAGTGCCTTAAACTGAGCCATCTGAATACTAGAATAATAGTTGTTATTATACGCAAACTCAATCAAGGGTAAGTGGTCATCCCAACCGCCCTTAAAGTCAAAAACACACGCTCTCAACATATCTTTTAAAGTCTCAATGGTCCTTTCTTCTAGACCATCTGTTTGAGGGTGAAAGGCTTGTACTGAGGTGAACTTAGGTACTAAGACCCTTTTGGAAGGCTTTCTAAAAATAAGAGACGAACTCCGTACCTCTATTTGAAATGATAGAAAATAGGACACCATGCAATTTAAATAACTCTCTAACATTGATCTTGGCATAGTCCTCGGCTGAGTAAGAGGTTTGAACTAGATAGAAATGGGCTGATTTGGTCATCCTGTCCACAATGACCCAAATCGAATCATTTTGATGACAAGTACGAGGCAAACCCATCAAAAAGACCATGTTCACTTCCTCCCACTTCGAGTGGGGATACTGAATTCCTATACAGACCCACTAGGCTTTTGGTACTCAATCTTCACCTACTGACATGTAGAGCTCTTAGCCACAAACTCTGTAATGCTTTTCTTCATCCCACTCCACCAATAGACTTCCTGTAAGTCATGGTACATATTAGTAGCCCTTGGATGAATCGATTAATGTACACCATGTGCTTCGGCAAGAATCCACTTCCTCACGCCATCCATACATGGCACACATAATCTACCCTATAACGCAACACAACATCTCCCTATTACGAGAAAACCTCTACTTTCTAATCTCTGACTGACTCTTTCAGCTTAACTAAATTGGGATATTTGTCCTTCTTTCCTTTTACCTCAAAAACTAAAGATGATTCCCAACTATTCTGCACCCAAACACTACTCTCAGCTGAATCAACCAACCAGATACCTAGCCTGGCAAGCTGATGAACTTCTTGAACTAAATTTTTTCTACTATCCTCAACATGAGTAACACTACCCATGGACAATCTACTAAGAGCATCTGTCATTACATTGGCCTTGGCCGGATAATATAGAACACTTATGTCATAATCTTTCAAAAACTCTAACCACCTCTTCTGATGCAGGTTCAAGTCTATCTGAGAAAAAATATACTGCAGACTTTTGTGGTCTATGAATACATCAACATGCACCCCATAAAAATAGTGCCTCCAAATCTTTAAGGCAAACACAACAGCTACTAACTCAAGATCATGGGTGGGGTAATTTTTTTTTCATAGGGCTTGAGTTGTCTAGAGTCATAGCCCACAACCTTACCCTTATGCATAAAAACACACCCCAAACCAACTCTAGAAGCATCACAGTAAATGACAAACCCATCTGAATCATCAGGCAAAGTCAGAACTGAGGTTGTAGTGAGTCGAGTCTTCAACTCCTGAAAATTCTTCTCACAAGAATCTGACTACTGGAATTTGACTTTCTTCTGAGTCAATATGGACATGAGGGATGCAATAGATGAAAATCCTTTGATAAATTATCGTTAATATAAAACCAAACCCAAGAAACTCATGATATTTAATAGAGAGATAGGTCTAAGCCAGTTTCTCAGTACTTCAGTCTTTTGAGAATCAATTTTAATCCCATTATTGGAAACTATTTGACCAAGAAAATCCACTGACCTTATCCAAAATTTGCATTTACTAAATTAGGCAAAAAATCATTGGGCTCTGAGGGTCTACAATACTATTTGGAGATTGTCTGAATGATCATGTACACTGCAAGAATCGACAAGAATGTCATCTATGAAGACTATAACGAACATATCCAATTACTTCTTAAACACTCTGTTCATCAAGTCCATGAAAGCTACAGGGACATTGGTAAGACCAAATGATAGAACTAGAAATTCAAAGTGACCATACCGAGTTCTAAAAGCTATTTTTGGAATGTCACATTCTTTGACTCTGAAATCATAAAAAAAACTGATCTGAGGACTATCTTAGAAAAGTAACTGGCACCCTGAAGTCGGTCAAACAAGTCATTGATTCTAGGAATTGGGTACTTGTTCATGACTGTGACTTTGTTCAACTGGTGGTAGTTAATACACATTCTGAGACAACCATTTTTCTTTTGCACAAATAGAACTGGTGCGCCCCACTGGGAGACACTGGGCATGATGAATCACTTATCTAGGATATACTTCAACTATTCTTTTATCTCTTTGAGTTCAGTTGGAGCCATTCTATATGGAAAAGTAGAGATGGGATGAGTATCAGGAAGAAAGTATATTTCGAAGTCAATTTCCCTTTCAGGAGAAATTCCAAGAAGATCTTTGGGAAACACATATGGAAATTCACTTTCTACTGGAACTGACTCAAGATTAGGAATCTCGAAAGTAGAATATTTAACTCAAACAAGATGATAAACACACCCCTTGGATATTATTTTTCTCGCTCTAAGGTATGAAATAATCTGACCCCTAAGTGCTAAAGTACTACCCCTTCATTCTAGGAAAGGTTCATTCAAGAACTAAAAATAGACAACTCTGTTTCTGTAATCAACTAAAGAATAGCATGAATAGAGCCAATACATTCCAAGAATGATGTTAAAATCCATTATCTCTAACTCTAATAAGTCTGCTAAAATAAATTTCTAAGACATCATAATTAGATATTTCCTATATACCCACCGGGATATGATAGACTTACCTACTGGGGTAGAGACTAAGAAGGGCTCTGCTAGGATTTTGGGACTGACTCTAAAGTCAACAGCTATATAAGGAGTTACAAAGAATAAAGAAGCTCTTGGATATATCAAAGCATAAAAATGTAATGGTAAATATGTAACGTACCAGTGACCATATTAGGAGAACTTTCTTGATCCTATCAGGACTGAAGTGCATAGAGACTATTTAGGCATTGCCCACTGGTGGCACTGGAAGTGGCACCCTGCTGAGATGGACAACCATACTGAGCTGGGGGATAATTATCCTGACTCTGCAAACCCACCTAAGGACACTCTCTGACCCTATAGCCTAGCTTGCCTCATCCAAAATATACTTCACTACTAGCGCTGTAGACACCCTATTAGTTTTTGCCATACTTCTAGCAAAGAGGATTTGTTTAGGCACTACTAACACTACCATGAGATTTAGAGCCTGGCGTCATAACCTTATTATTATTTCTAAACTTAAGCATTAGAGCACTGACTGAGAACGAAGATGGAATCAAATATTTTAGATAAAACTGAGAATGATTACCACCCTCTAACTTAAGCTGAGTGAAATTAAAAGTACCTATTTTAGCCCTCTTAATCTCTTTCTCTCTCTCTCTTTATCCTTAGTCTTCTGCTCCTCTATTTATTGAGCGTAGACCATAAACCTAGACAAGTCTATCTCCTTAATCAGCATTGCAGTCCTACACTCTTTGACCACACTGTCAGACATAATAGACATAAACTTACTCATCTTAGACCTGCTATCAACTACCATATGAGAAGCATATCTAGCTAACTGAGTAAACTTAAGGAAATATATCTTCATTGTCATGTTTCCCTACTTCAGGTTAATAAAATCTAAAAGCTTAGCCACTCTCAATTCCAACTGGAAAAATCTATCTAGAAAGGTAGGAGAAAACTCTTCCAATTCTATAGGCCCTGTATTTGTATCCCTATCTTCCTTCTACTAAAACCATGTATGAGCTAAATTATGTACCTGATATATATCTAACTCTGTACTCTCACTAGAGATTACCCCCATAATATCTATTACCTTCTGCACTATGTCAAGGAATTCATATGGGTCCTCTTCAGAATTAGACCCTGAAAATAATGAAGGATTCATTCGGGTGAAGTCCTGAATTCTAGCTGTAGCAGTATTGGCCACTGAGTTGGCATGAATAGTAGCTGGACATTCATTTTGATCTTCAACAAAATGAGCTAGAGTGGTGAAAGCTACTCTGAATTCTGTGTGAAAGACATACTCATCCAAGGGATCTGCCTGAATGGGCGGAGGTGCTGGCTAGTTTCCAGTTCTTCTTCTGTTAGTCTTTTTGGAAGCATGTTCTGTAAATAGAAGGGAAAATTAGATTAAACATAGAGTTTGAGTTCATTCTCACTCGCACGGCCTGAATAATAAAAAAAGGGAACTTTTCCTAAAAATGCCTCATAGCCCCTTATCCATAAGTGTGGCGTGCTATACACCCATGCACAAGACTCTACTTGAAGCGGCTATTAGACTCCCTAGGACTCTGTTGAACCTTATGCTCTAATACCATGTTTGTAACACCTCAAGTCTACACTCTGGACGTCACACGGTGCTTATGACCCTGAAGGATCACAAGATAACCAATGAATGGTACCTGCTGTGAGAACTGAATAATAATACTAAAAATTATAAGTGGAAGTATAAATGAAAATGCCATAAGGTTCTTAAAATACTAAAATAATAATTGAATATACTGATAATAACATCTGAAAAACTGAATATCTGTTTGTGCTAGTCTGAAAGCTTCTAACTGTCTGAATATGGAGTTGATGGGACAAGTCCCCAACTAACTCTGACTACTGAACTAACTATAATACTAAGATAAATAAACTCTATCCTTAAAATATAAGGTCTCACCACTGTATCTTCTGCTGATAGTCTGATCTACTAAGTATGATTAGGACCCTGAGCGTCCGAACCTATGATATAAGACCTCATAGCACAAAGAAAAAATATGCATTAGAACATTGAATATACTGATATGCTAAGTAAGGTAGGATGATATTCATGGGTTCATATGCATGAGATGATAACTGATTGAATGAACATCATGAAGTAACTCAATGAGAGTATATGCAAAACTGTAACTACATAATATGCTAAATATACAATACTTGTGCATATCGCATCTGTCTGAATTAGATTAAAATTGAAGTTCTGATTTCTGATAACTGAATACTGATAACAGATAGTTTAGACTAATACTAAAGTACTAAATTCTAATGGCTAAATAACTGATAACTGATAGCCATGGTTGTATTGAACAATCAGAGTTTTTTACTAAATACTAAGGCCAAATACTAATTTCTGAGTACTGAATACTGAAGCTATAACTGTGGGATTGTTCATCTAACTGACTTACCCCAATTATAAACTGAGTTAGGATCCAACCTGTGACACTAGTTGGAAGTGTGTTGGCACCTTGTCAAGGGATACTAACAATATTGTGTCAACCCTAATCTGACAGAAAGACTCATGAATTATATATATAGTTATGTCAACCCTAATCTTGCAGAAAAACAACTTACCCAACACTGGCTATATAGTTCTATAACACAGGGACTGCTCCCAACTGAATAGATACTAAACTGATCACTAGATTGTACTAGGCTTGACTAAACTATTACTGATTGTTTTGACTAACTGAACTGGACTGAGTTCACTGAGTTCTGTAATTTAATGAGTACTATTTCATGATGTTACTGAGACTCTTTTATAGCTACTATAATTCTAGGTAAACAAGTAGATTATTGGGTATGCAATACCCTCGGACTTAATACTATTAATAGTAAGACATGGCAAAATCTTAAAGGTATTACATTAGTTACTTGTCCACCATGCATTCATTTAAAGATTCTATCAAACATTTGGGAGGCAGGGACTTGTACATGAATGGGACCACATGATAACATGTCATGAATTCACTAATAAATTTACATAGGCATTCTATCAAACACTTAAGAAGCATAATTAATGTGTATATCAATCATCAAGATATAAACATCATGGCTACAACATTCAACTTATAAATTTAATGGTTTAATATGAGGATCACATGATTTTACATACTTGCTAATTAATTCTCTTAAAACTTGTATGAATCTTGATTTGAAAATCATACAACAACACATACATGAACACAATCCAATTCAAATATATAAATCATAAAATTAATAAACTTGTAGTTTTAAAAAGAGTTCTTGAACTCCAAGGGTGGAAGGATACTCGAGGATGAACACCTAACATACCTGAATGACAGAATTTATGAAGATTGTTAGAGATTTCTTGGAACTTGATCTTGAGCTTGATAAACTAGGGTTTCTTTCAAGAGAGGATTTTGTGAATAAAGAATAAATTTTTCCCCTTTAGGATATCAAATTTCTTGTAAGGATAAATAATGTAAGGGGAAAATAACCAATTTTCCGTTACAAACCTGGATAAATGAATGATAGATGGGGTCCCCATCGTGGCACAACTAATATTTGAGTCAAGAAACCCTCGCGATACGACACCTACTCGGGTCAAGCAGCCCTCGCAGCGCGACCCTAAGCCTGGGTTAACTGGCCCTCACAGAGCGGCCCTATCGCGACCCCTTGCTGTTTTGGACATCTAAACTCACCCTTATGCTAGTCTGAAAAATCCAAAACTCACCTTAGATGACCTACAAGCAACCCTGATCATGAATCAACTTGAAAATCAACATACTAATATCAAAAAGGTAAAAAATAGTATCCTCTAATTTCAAAGGCTAAAATGATTCTAAATATTGACACTTCGCTGAAATTTTCTATGTTTGGGGCCTCTTTTGGCATGCTATATAGGACTGAAATGACTAGGATTTTTGTGGGGTCTTACACTTATGGCATTTATTATATAATCGGTTAAGTTTCTTAAAATTATAATGATATATTAATACATAGCAAGGCTGAAAGATAATATGATGATATTGATATCCCGCATGGCCAAATTATGATGATGATAATATATTAATACCCGGCAAGGCCAGATGATATTATAATGATATTGATACCTGGAAAGGATGGAGGATGATGATGATATATTGATATTTGATAAGGCCAGAAGATATTATGATGATATTGATACCTACCAAGGCCAAAGGATGATTATGATGATATATTGATGCCTAGTAAGATTGGAGGATATTATGATGATGCATTGATACCCAACAAGTCTAGAGGATGATTATATTGATGTGTTGATATGTACATCTAACGATTTGAATCTGGCTATGCCCTATGTATGAATATTTTATATATATATATGCTTACATGTAATTGGGTATCATATTGATATAAGGGATATCGGTTATAGCCCAAAAGTGGTAAATGATTATAAAGAGGTATAATTGATTATTAGTGATAAATTTTGTTTAAGTGATAAAATAATAACTAGTTGATAATTGAGGATTAGTTGGTAAATGGTAACTCGTTGGTAGTTCATAATTTATGGTTATCAAATGAATAGTGATTAGGAGATTTATGGTGAATAGTTATTAAAGGATGACTAAAAGTTATACAGTGACTAGTTGTTAAATAAATTAGTTAATAAGAGATGGTTAGCTAATAAACGGTGATTAACAAGTAATGTTGATAAGGTTGGTAAATGATGGTAATATTATGGAACGTGGGTACATTATCAAATATTAGTAAATGACGATTAATGATAAATTATGGAATGATGGTTGAATAATGAGTTAGTTATTTATAAGCAATGAATGGTTGCTTTATTCTATCCTTGAGTGTACTCTCCAAGCATATGGGAGTCTGTGATGAGTTATTTACTTTCTACACCAATGGGCATGTGGGAGTCAGTTTTGTAGTTTATGATTGCTTGTGTGATGCCTTGTGATACGTTATTATTCTGATTTATTTACTTGTATTGCACAGTGATGTTAATATGTGTTGATACTTTATGATATATGTCTATTTTGGATAAATTACTCATTATGTACAACAATATTGGAGATGATTCAGGTTTGTTTCTCTTCTTTGAATTAGTTATATTATCTTGTATTTTATTATACTTATATCATGATTTAGCTCAATCGGTTGATGATGCCTACTGAGTACCCATTATTTTGGTACTCATACTATAATTTTGTACCTTTTAGTTCAAATCTGAGTACTAGTTTCAATTATTGATTGGCGTTCATGCAGTGATTGATTTCCAGAGATAGGGTGAGCTGTTTGAGTTTGAGTCATCCATTTCACTCTACTTTCTATTCAGTCATTTATTTTGAGACAGAAGTTGTTGACTATTAAAAATATTTGAAGTTGTATTATTTTCATTAAATGCTCTTGTACTGGCTCTACCAAGTCATAGGATGGTATCTTGTATTGACTTTTTTATCTATTTAGAATACTTTTCTTAGTTATTAATTATGTTCTTGAAGTTTGCCTATGATAGGCATTTCCTATTAAATTAACCCATTGCGTTAGCTCCAGGTCATGGTCTAGCTTACCTACTGGTGGGATTTAGTAGGCGCCATCATGACTCGTAAATTGGGTTATCCCAAATTGGTATCTGAGCCAAGTTTAACCAATATTTTTTATCCAAGAGTAAGTATCTAGTAGAGTTCTACAGATCGAAATGGGACATTCTTAGGAATTCTTCACTTTTTTCGCTCATATCATGCTAAATGTCTTAGTTGGGTTGTAGAAGTATTCCTTTGACATTACTTTTTAGTAGATGGCTAGAACACGTGCTACTGCTATACGAGATGTGAGTCTCGACACCATGCCTAGGGATTCTACTCCTATTTTTGAATAACCTAGAGGTCATGGACAGTCGCGTGATATGTCCCCAACTAGGGGCTAGGATAGGCTACCTTCCCCAGGTCCTATTCCCGTTTTTGAGATAGAGATTATTCTTCCCTAGCCAGCGATGGTCCAAGAACTAGCCCAGGCTCCACTAGGGTTTATTTCTTATTTAATGCTCAGCGATGCATTGGTTCATCTTTTGGGTTTGGTTGGTGGTGCATATTCTGATAGTGAATAGTGTACAATTTAGAGTGGTACTGAGTCAGAGGCGCAACTTATAGCTGAGTCTTCTAGAGTTGAGATTCCTTCTACATCGGTAGTTGCTTAATCGATAGTTGCTTAGCTAGTAGTTGTTCAGCCTAATATCTCTTCTGAGTAGCAAAAAATGTTGGGTAAATTCTTAAGAGTGGCTCTACCTAGGTATTTTGGTGCTCCAAGCAAGGATGCATATCTATTTCTGATTACTTATGAGGATAGGCTCCGTAGTTTAGGCGTTGTTAAGACTCATGGTGTGGATTACATTATATTGTAATTAGACTTGGTTGCTCAACATTGATGGAGATTTATGGATTCTATCCTAACTGGATCTTCTTCTTTGTTATGGATTTAGTTTTTTGAGATATTTTTTTAGAAGTATATTCCTCGCAGTCTTAGAGATCATTTAAGGGATCAGTTTTCTATATTGGAGCATGGCTCTATGATAGTTATAGAGTACGAGGCTTATTTTTATGAGTTAGCTAAGCATTTGACTTCTATTCTGTACACTGAGTAAGGGAGAGTTTATTGCTTTAATAGAGGGTTAAGACTCCCCATTCATATGTCTACTCAAAGTTTAGTCATTATGGGTAGGTCTTTATCTAGGTGTTGGATCATGCTTGAGTAATGAAGGAGATGCACCAGGAGGGTCGCGAGGACCGTGATAAGAGGCCTAGGATTTAGGGCAGATTCAATGGGAGCCATCGTAGTTCTTGACCCAAAGATGGCAGTTCTCAGTGTAGGTATCCTTCGCATCCAGCCTATAAATGTCTCAAAGTCAACCTATTCAGGCAATGCTTTAGATTACTGATAGAGGTCAGTCTAGTGCTAGTGTTCACCCTGGTAAGGGTAGTGGTCAGTCTTTGAAAGGCTTATCATCTGGTTATTCTAGACGTGGTGGTTATTTTGGGTCAACCAAATCTATTTGTTCTGATTAGCTCAGGTGTCATGTTATAGTTCTAGAGCTTCTAGTCACTATTTACAAGACTGCCCTAGTCGTGGGGTGATTATTATTTTAGCTTAGGGTGTTTTCTTTATTTGAGTAGCTCATCCCTCAACTAAAGGTATTTCTCATGGTCACTGGTGTGGTTTACAATATATTCGATTAGGTTCTCACATAGGCAGGATAGGAGGTCAGTCAGGTACCCAGCCAGGTGGTGAGCATTGTCAAGGGGTTGTAAGCTTTATCTAGCTTATATTTGTGATACTAGTGTGGAGAGATCACCGCTTAACCCTGTTCCTATTGTTTGTAAGTGTCCTAATGTCTTACCTACTAACCTGCCTAGTATTTCCCCTACCCATAAGATTGAGTTTGCTATTAATCTCGAGCGTGGTACCCGACCTATTTTTATGGCACCTTATCATATGGATCCTGCCGAGCTTAAGGAGCTAAATTCTTAACTTTAGGATATTTTTTGTAAGGGTTTTATTAGACCGAGTGTGTCCTCTTGGGGAGCTCCTACATTGTTTATGAAGAAGAAAGATAGCTCCATGCGCATGTGTATTAATTATACACAGCTTAATATGGTGACAATGAAGAACCGTTATACTATGCCTCGCATTGATGATTTGTTTGACCAGCTTTAGGGAGCGGCGGTGTTTTCTAAGATTGATTTGAGATTTGGTTACCATTATTAATTATTTGGGCTGAGGATATCCTAAAGTAGTTTTAAGGACCCGTTATGGTCATTATGAGTTCTCGGTGATGTTATTGGGTTAACTAATGCCCTATCTACATTTATGGATTTGATGAACTAAGTATCCAGGCCTTATTTAGATTCCTTTATGATAGTGTTCATTGATAACATCCTTGTGTATTCAAGGAGTAGAGAGGAGCATACGCAACATTTGAGAATCATGCTCCAGACTTCGAGAAATTATGTGTTTTATGCTAAATTCTCCAAGTATGAGTTTTATCTTGAGTTGGTGATATTCCTTGGACATGTGGTGTCTAAGAATGGGATTATGGTAGACCCAACTATGATTGAGGTAATTCCTGATAAGGCTAGACCTATATCTCTAACTGAGGTTCATAGCTTCATTAGTTTGGCCGGTTATTATAGATGCTACTTCAAGGGTTTTGCTACTATTTTAGCCCTTATGACCAGATAAATTTAGAAAAAGTTTCCTTTTTGATAGTTTGAGGTGTGTGAGTCGATCTTTGGGAAGCTCAAGGATTTTCTTACATCAGCTCTTATTTTAGCTTTTCCTATTGAGGGTGAGGGATTCACCATGTTTTGTGATGCTTTCGGTATTGGTTTGGGTTGTGTATTAATATAGCAGGGTTATGTCATTGCTTATGCTTCTAGATTTCTTAAGTTCCACATGCACAACTAGCCTACTCATGATTTGGAGTTAGTGGTGGTAATTTTCACGCTTAAGATTTGGAGGCATTATATTTATGCTGTGCATTATGAGATTTTCACCAATTATCGTAGTCTTCATTATCTTATGACCGAGAGAGAGCTTAATGTTAGACAACATAGGTGGATGGAGTTGCTTAAGGATTATTATATTTCCATCTTATATCATCCGAGCAAGGAAAATGTGGTAGCAGATGCCTTGAGTCAGAAGGCATTGTGTATGGGTAGCTTAGATTGTATTTTAGTTTCTCAAAGGTCGTTGTCATGTGACATTTAATCCTTAACAAACTTGATGGTTCTCCTTGATATTTTAAACCCTAGGAGGATTCTTGCTAGAGTTGAGGTGAGGTCTTCATTATTTGAGCAGATTTAAGATTGCCAGTTTGAGAATAGCAAGCTTCGCTTCCTCTGTGATCAAGAGTTGAATAGTGAGTTTTAGAGGGTCACTATAGATTCTAAGGGTGTTTTGAGATTTGATGACTGCATTTAAGTTTTAAAGATCGATGACTTAATTTAGTTGAATTTGCATGAGGCTCACAACTCTACATATTCCACTCATCCCGACACAGCCAAGATGTATAGAGATTTGTGACATCATTATTGGTGGAGAGGTACGAAGAGAGATATGGCAGACTTTATAGCTCGTTGCCTATGTTGTCAGTAGGTAAAGGCAGCATCAGCAACCTAGTGGATTGACTCTAAGGTTACCCATTCTCGAGTTGAAATGGGAGTGGATTACTAAGGATTTCATTAGTAGTTTTCCTCTCACTTTCCATAGTTTCGATGGTATTTGGGTCATTATAGATTATTTAACCAAGTCAGCATATTTCATTCCTATTTAGATGTCCTTCAGTGCTGAGAGATTGGCCCATATCTATGTTTGGGAAATAGTTTGTTTGCATGGTGTGCCTATTTCTATAATTTTAGACCGTGGTTCTGCGTTCACTTCGAGATTTTAGAGATCTTTTCAGGAGGAGTTGGGTACTCAGATGAATCTTTGCACAACCTTTCTTCCATAGACTGATGGACAGTTTAAGTAGACCATTAGGTGCTTAAGGATATATTTCGAGCCTATGTTATGGATTTTTGAGGCCAGAGGGAGTAGTACTTAGCCTTGGCAAAGTTTGTGTTTAATAACAGCTATCATTCAAGTATATATATAGAGCCTGTTGGGGCTTTGTTTAGTAAAATATATTGTTCTCTTATTGGATGGTTTGATATTTTTAAGGTTAGTCCCTGTGGTATTGATTTGCTTTAGGAGTCATTGTTTAGAGTCAGGGTGATTCAGGATAGGTTAAAAGTAGCTCAGAGTAGGAAGAAGGCCTATGCAGACTGTAGGGTTCGTACCATGAGATTTGGTGTTGGTGATTATGTATTCTTCTATGTATCACCCATGAAAGGTATGATGAGGTTTCGGGGGAGGGCAAGCTTAGTCTTAGATACATCAGACCTTTTGAGATTTTTTGCACAGTTGGTGAAGTGGCTTATGAGTTAGCTCTACCTCTAGATTTTGCCATTGTTTAGCCAGTTTTCCATGTCTCCATGTTGCAGCGATATATTTCTAATTTGTCTTATGTGCTTAGATGGGACACAGTCTTGTTGGATAAGTATTTAACCTTTGAAGAGGAGCCAATACTTATTTTGTCTAGTGATGTGACGCGATTACGCACTAGAGAGATTCTTGTAATTAAGGTTCAGTGGAGGCACCTCCAAATAGAAGAGTCCACTTAGGAGATCGAGAGCGAGATACAAACCCAGTATCCTTACCTGTTTGAGACTTTAGGTACATCTTAATCCTTAACTTTCCGAGACAAAAGTTCCTTTAGTAGTAGATATTGTAATGGCCTTTGTGGTTATTTTCCATATTTCTACTTATTTTCATTATTAGAGCTTTTCTATTGTTGCCCTAATTCATTTATTACTTGTTGGGACTAACAGTTTGGTCACCGGGAAATTTGTTTGGTTTTAGAGTCATTTCCCTATTTTGAAGTCTTCTTTAGTTCCAAATGACCACCGGGCAAGAACTATGGTAAAAAGATCTCACATACAAATTCTAATTGTGCCATCAACTCTAGAATGTCTCTTTTAGTCTAGGTTGACCTTTGGTTTGTGTCTTGAGGCAATCGATCTCATTTCATCCTATAAGTCAGAATGTTAAGAAAATGAAATATAGGTATAGGACCTACATTTGGTTGAAACAACCTCGAATGTAAATTTTGAGTGCGCCATCACGTTTGAAATATCAAATTTGATATGGTTACATAGCTCGTTTAAGTATACAGGATTCCGAATGAATCAACGGCTTGACAGAAACTAGGAAGGATTTCCAAGTTTTAACTACTATCTGGTCAACTGCAATTGCAAGCCAATGGTTGCGATTGTGAGAAGATGTGTTACGATTACAACACCTTGTGTAGTCTTCTAGAATAGTGCGATCGCAGGTCTGGGGTAGCAATAGCGGGACATGAGTACCTAGTATGGGTATAAATAGACCCCAATGTCATGATTTTAGCCATTTCTCACTCTTTTCTTTAGAGTATAAACCCTAAATAGTGTGCTAGCTTAAAATTAAGACTTGTGGATGACTTGAGAGATTGATTTACATTTATTTTCGTGATTATCGTTCGATTTTAGGTAAAAAATTTAAACTTTTCTTTGTGGAATTTCTTGATTTATTGCTCAAAACCCCAAAACCTTAAGGGCTTGATTTTATCCCCAATTTAGCTTGGTTTTCACCCATCTTTTTGGGTAATGATTCATTGAGTTTGTAAGAATTATAGGCTCATTTCAGAAACTTGATTTTTAAAGGTGGGACCCACATAGGGTTTGAAGTGATTTTTGGTTCCAAAGCATAATGGTGCAATATAGGTATCGCTATTCTTGTATTGATGAGTAGAATTTTTTGATAGCTTGGCATTTTGAGAAGGCTTCCCAAAAGGAAAAACTGATGGTTTAGCAGTTCGTTGAGCTTTCTTTAGTGTTGAGGTAGGTTAGGTATATACCTTGTTAGATTGAGCTATCTCATAGTATGTTTATGATATCTTGTTAGATTTGGGATGGATTTTAGGTATTGGATTGATAAAATGCAGGACTTGGATTAGTTGGACCATTTAGGCTATTCTAAAATCATAGAGTCAAAACACTTAGATTGTTTTCCTTATACATGAGTTGGACTTCATTACTCATGTTTAGCATGAGAATGCCTTAGAATACTCAAGTTAGGTAAAAATGCTTTAGACACTCATGGTTAAGGTAAGTTTGGCCTTAGTTGATTACATTATTGAAGGTTGCCTTAGTTTCCACTTGACTTAGTTAAAGTGCTTGAGAAAAATCTATACCTTATGAAAAATTATTGCTTGCTATACATCTAAGAGTGGATTTAGATACCTTAGCCTAATCTGGAGTAGAACTTACCTTAAAATGCATTTTAGGGATTTAGAAGAGGGCTCTTTGACCCATCTTAAGACAAGATTGATAAATAGTTCTCTTGAAACCTTTATATACTTATTATATGAATAGAGCATGCCCTTTTGAGGCAATATTGGGGAATCTTGGTACTTATTGGTTATGATGAATGATGTTGGATATAATACCTAAATGATTATGACATATGTATGATTTATTAGTCAAGCTTATGACGAGCTATTGATTATGCTATTGTTTTGGCTATTGATTGGACTACCAAATATATCATTTAATGATCCCTTGACTGTGATATTGTCTAAGACATAAATTTGTCATTGATTATGCTATGAATAAGTTATAGATCATGTCATTGATTAGTTAATGCTCAAGCTATTGATAAGCTACCTTTTATGCTAATGATAATCCATTGAATATACTATTGATAAGTCATTTCTCATGATATTGCTTATGATTATGTCGTGTTAAACAATTATGCTAGTAATCACCCTGATTGATGACGTTAGCAATTGTGTTAATATTTGTGCTAGAAGATGTGATTATTGATTATATGTGAAATCATGCTATCAATTATTCTAGAAATCTTATCCTTGACTATATTGGCAGTTATGGCATTAAATAAACACCCAATTAAATTTCAAAAGATGATAATGATATATTGATACCCAGCAAGGACGGAAGATAATATGATGATATTGATACATGACAAGGCTGAAGGATGATGATGATGATGATATAGTGATACTTGGTAAGGTCGAAAGATATTATGATGATATTGATACCCTACAAGTCTAGAAGATGATGATGATGGTATATTGATACTAGGCAAGGGTGGAGAATATTATGATGATATTGATACCCGGTAAGGCCAGAGGATGATTATGATGATATATTGATACTCAACAAGGATGGAGGACAATATGATGGTATTGGTACTCGGCAAGGCCGGAGGATGATTATGATTATATATATATACCCGGCAAGTCCAGAGGATGTTATGATGATGCATTGATCCTCGACAAGGTCGAAGGATGATTATATTAATGTGCTTATGTGTATATCTACCAGTTCTATGTTTGGCTGTTATATATACATATGCTTACATGTAGTTGGGTATGATATTGATATTAGGAATGTTTGTTATAGCTCAAAAGTGGTAAATGTTAGTATAATTGATGATTAATGATAAATGTTGTTTAAGAGATAAAATAATGACTAGTTGATGATCAAAAATTAATTGGTAAATGATGATTAGTTAACAAATGATGTTAGTTGATAAATGATTGTTATCAAATGAATAGTGATTAGAGGATATGTGTTGAATAGTTGTTAAATAATGACTAGAAGTTATAAGATGACTAGTTGTTGTTAAATGATGACTAGAAGTTATATGATGACTAGTTGTTAAATAAATTAGTTAATAGAAGATGGTTAGATAATAAATGGTGATTATCAAGTAACGATGATAAGGTTTTTAAATGATGGTAACATTATGGAATGTGGTTACATTGTCAAATGTTGGTAAATGACTGATTGATGATAAATTGTGTAATGATCGTTGAACAATGAGTTGGTTATTTGTAACCGATGAGTGGTTGCTTTATTCTATCTTGAGTTCAATCTCCAAGCGTATGGGAGTCTGTGATGAGTTTTTTACTTTCCACATCAATTGGCGTATGGGATCCAATTTTGTAGTTTGTAATTAATTGACTTGTGTGATGACTTGTGATGCGTTATTATTCCAATTTATTACTTGTATTGCACGACGATGTGGGCATGTGTTGATAATTTATGTTATATTATTGTTTCGGTTAAATAACTCATTATGTACAGCAGTATTGGAGATGATTTAGGTTCATTTCTATACCTTGACTTAGTTATGTTATCTTGCATTTATCATACTTATATCATGATTTAGCTTAGTAAACCGATGATACCTACTGAGTAGCCATTGTTTTGGTACTCATACTACATTTCTGTACCTTTTTATGCAGATCATAGTACTAGTTGTTGTCATCGATCGATATTCATGCGGTGATTGATTTTCAAAGATAGGGTGAGCTTTTAGAGTTCGACTCGCCCACTTTCTTCTATCTTTATATTCAGTCTTTTGTTTTGAGACAGATGTTGTTGACTATTCTAAATGTTTGAAGTTGTATTATTGTCATTAGATGCTCTTGTATTGGCTCTACCAAGTCTTAGGATGGTATCTTATATTGATTGCTTAATCTATTTAGAATACTTTGCTTATTTATGACTATTGTTCTGGAATTTCGCCTATGATGGGCATTTACTACCGAATTAACCCATTATATTAACTTCGAGTTATGATTTGGCTTACCTAGTGGTGGGATTTAGTGGGTGCCATCATGACTTATAAATTGGGTCATGACAATAAATAAGGACTTCAGGAAATTTGCTTATAAAGAGGTTAAACTAAAAGTGGTTTGTAACCCTAGCCATGCACTTAAATTCTTGAAAACTAAAGAGTTTTGGACATGAGGATGAAACGAAGCCCCCATTAAAGTCCTACATAGCTGAATTCGAAGAGTTTTTGAAAGAAATCTTGATCTTAGAACCGTTGGAGCTTTGGATTTTAAGAAACCCTTCTAGTTGTTCTTGAGTTTTAGAGGAGAAAGAATAAGGGATTTAGGAATAATTATGAGGAATTTGAAATGTTAATAGGGTAAAAAGGGGTTTTGAGGAAGTTAAAGAATGAAAACACCTCTCTTATAACATAAAGAAAAGTTAAAATTCTCATCTGGGTTGTAGTCGGAGTATCGCCTCTAAATATGCCAGGTATGGCCAGCTGGAGTTTGGGGTCTGGCTTGCCACACCTCTCAATATGCAAAAATTAGTTGGCTGGAATGTCTCTGTTACAATGATCATAACTTTCTACTTTGAAATTGGATTGACAAATGGTCGGTGATGTTAGCAAAAACACGCAAAGATCTTTAAATATGTGGGTATTAGGTCACATAATTCTTCACATTCTAGGAGTAATGCTCGTTTGAAGTTGTGCCTATCAAAATCTTATATAGAAACTCAATTAGTAAAGAAAATTTCAACTTAACTTTGTGTGAGGGGTTCCTTATGACCTTAATCATGTCCAAATCTCTTTGCACAATAGAGAATTGATCTTAACATCTATGTACATTATAAATCCTCGAATTTAGGTAGATCCACATTCAAATAATAGTCTGGATCTTAGCTTAAAATTTATGGGGTATGGTGTTACACTGTCAAACAACCATTGGGCTTTGTGGTAAAAAATCATTAAGATAAAGTGTTGAAGTTGAAGTAAGGTTTCGATGAATTAAAGTAAGCTCTATGGGCATAGAATAGTCGCATTAGTAAGTACTTTCTAGACAATGAGTTTAATCATTGTATCCATGAATATACTCTTTACACTAAAGTTCATACTAAAGCAGATATTCTGCTTATTTGTCTTTATATTGATGACCTTATTATTATGGGTAACAACCCAAATCTAGTTGAAGTTTTCTAGAAAGTTATGTCCCTTTTGGTTGAGATGATGAACACATTGCTCACATCATATTACTTGGGACTAGAAGTGAAGTAAATGGAAAAAGGCATCTTTATATCTCTAGAAAGCTATACTATAGAGACTTTGAAAAATTTCAACATGTTCGATTGCTACCCCATGAACACCCCAATAAAAAGAGAAAAAAATTGTTAAAGTTTAAAGATAAGGATAAAGTGGATTTCACTCTTTTCAAAAGTCTCTTGGAAAGTCTATGGTACTTGACTTGTACGAGACTAGATATACTCTTTTCAGTAAGAGTATTCAGTCACTTTATAGATGCCGCTACATCCACTAACTTGAAGGTCGCTAGAATAATTCTTTGTTACCTAAAAGCTATGATAGATCTTGGGTTATTTTCTTCTTTTTTGATGATTTAAATCTTGTGGGATTTTGTGAAAGTGATTATGTAGGAGATACTGATGATAGAAAAAGCACAACAGTTTTTGAATAATTCTTAGGTGATTGTATTATTTCTTAGATTTCAAATAAATAATCAATTGTTAATCTCTCGTCCTGTGAAGCTAAATATGTGGTCGCAACATATTGTACATGTCAAGCTATTTGGATGAGAAAATTGTTCAAGGAGCTCAATTTACAACATATTGAGACCGTGATAATTTATGTAGACAACAAATATGTGCAAGCACTTGCCAAGAATTTAGTATATCATGATCATAGTAAGCACATAAACACATGATATCACTTTATCAGAGAATGCATTATCAAGAAGGAGATAGAACTCAAATTTGTGAAATCTCATAATCAAATTGCAATTATCTTTTCAAAGCCTCTTAAGTTTGAACATCCAGAGATTGAGGTTGAGTCTTGGAATGAAAAAGAAAACTCAAAACTAAGAGCAAGATTTGTGAGAACAAGAAAAGGTAAAAATAAAAATAAAAATGCCAAAGAATAGTAATGATGGCCAAGAATATCAGTGTCTACCATTTGGGCAACTTGAGTAAATTGAACCATTTATCAACTTGCTAAATTGCTTGCCCATGGCAAAGCTTAATCTAATTGGTCTTTTACGCGGTGAAGCTCTTTTATAAGTAGAAGCTTTAGTCCATCATTTTAGTATAACAAAGTAGAGAGAGAGATTTAGAGTAGAGAGAGTAATCCACAAATTTCTATAGCGCACGAGAAAATAGTGTAGGGGTAATACTATATTGAGTTATGTGAAATAAAAGAGTGCTGTTTATTTTGAAGTTGTAGTAAGCTTTCGACACTATTGAGTTGTAATAAGTGATAATATACTCAATTTGGTTATTATATTTACCCTATTAAAATAAGCTAACAAAGTCAATTGACAAAACAACCAAAATCAAATGTAGGAAAATATTTCATACATATAGAAGAATTAGATATGCTACACTAGAGTAGTTGTATTTTATCATTCTAACAATGATCAACATAGAGGTACTACCTAAATCATTAGAGAATATTAATCCAATGTTAACTGAAAACTAAATAAGCACCTAACAATGAATAAAGATCAAATAACCTCACATCGATAATAAGAAAATCTGGAGTTCAAAAGTGCATTGTTCGTGAAAGAAAAGTAAAATCTTCTCATTTCCGTAATCTTAGTCACAAAAAACTTGTGAAAGTGTTGACTAAACTATTAGATATAAATACCAAACGTTAAATTTGGATTGGACATAATACAATTGCAAGAGAAAAGAGGAGAAACTTATATAACACCTCACACTTAAGTGGGCAAAACAAATCTAGGTCTAGAGAAGTATGCATGCGAAAAATTTTATAACACTAGCAACATCTTCACGTAGATCAAACGTACATATAGACATAGAGTTGTGCAAAAACTCATAGTTCTCGATAGATCTTTATAGGATAACTAAAAAGAACCTTCGACATGAATCACTCTTTCCTAGATAAACAAAGAGACAACAACGCACATATCCTTATAAACATCTGAGTAAAGAGTGTATGAGATATCAAGCTTACGTATTCCTTTGTGGTTTGTTGTAACATTGTTGGGCATGTTTTTCAAATCAAAAATGATTAGCACAACTCGTGTACCAACTAGGAATCGTATGTATGGAATATGTACAAGTGATTTTCTATAATTACACAAACATTAGAACAGTTCTTTTATCTAAAGATTACATGTAAAAGGTGTAAAATATTTTAGATTGAGATACTCATACCAACTGTGGTCCTTCAAGTAGAAACCATAAAGAGAGTCAGAATCCTTTAAATAAGAGTCTTGTTAAGTAGTCAATAATCTGATGGGCCACTACATGTGGCGATAAAACACAAGAGGGTTCATCTAGGGAAACCCATCCTTTAGAAAGATCACTCATATTCAACATCTCAGAGTGATATTGGCTATGCAAAGTACCACAAGAAATAACATAAAGTCGGTGATCAATGAAGAATAAAATTGGGGCAGGCCTAATAGCTTTCAACTCTAGGATGTTATCCATTTCTTATTTAGAATATAATAAACCCTGATTTTTAGGTTATAAAATAACCAATCATAATCATTAGCATCATCACTGTGTATGGCATCACCAACAAAGTACATTTACAATCACCAACGACAAGTCTCATTCTCCTTATGAGACACTTGTGTTGTTGTAGGACACAATATGGTTCATCTTGTGGAGTTTAATCGAATTTGTAGCGAATGCATGGACAAAATTAGAATCTTCTTGAAAGAAAATTACTGCGGATGACCATTTTTTGTAATCATGGGACAATTTTCGAAACAAACTCGGACCTAACACTTTGTCAAGCTTCTCTTTTCCTATGCTTCCTAGACTTTCTGGCAAAGTGAGAAATTTCATCAGGGGTATTCAAGATTTAATATACGTATATGGAAAATAATTTATGACCTATTTACTTTGTATTGGAAAATAATTTATGACCTATTTACTTTGTATAATTTTCATATACATCGTATAGTTTTTTTACTTGTAATGTTCGACTGACCACCCTAAACTACAAATGGCTACATCGCGGATCCTACAACAATAATTGGGATTCGTAAATTCTTTGAAGAAACAAAGAAATTCAATTAATATGGTACATGGGTTTAAGAAAATATCATCTAAAACAAATAAAAATATAAACACATGCATGTTGATGAAGAGGTAGGCATAAAAAAAAAATAAGTAGAGAGGGAGAGATTTATTGTGAGGCACCGAGCTATAAATGAGAGACAGACTCGACGTTACCAATTTTTTGAGTTTGGCAGACATTGGCTACCGATCTCAACAATTTGTTGAGCATGAGGCTTTAAGTAATTAGACAGAGAGTGATAAATGTAAGTAGGGGTTAATTCTAAGAAGAATATAAGTAATTGGGCAGAGAGAGATAAATATAAGAAGAATTAACACACACACACAC